>NW_011495048.1:7591660-7623821 GCF_000754665.1 Bison bison bison
TCCAAATAGGAAAAGGAGTCCGTCAAGGCTGTATATTGTCACCCTGCTTATTTAACTTCTATGCAGAGTACATCATGAGAAACACTGGGCTGGAAGAAGCACAAGCTGGAATCAAGATTGCTGGGAGAAATATCAGTAACTTCAGATATGTGGATGACACCACCCTTATGACAGAAAGTGAAGAGGAACTAAAAAGCCTCTTGATGAAAGTGAAAGAGGAGAGAGAAAAAGTTGGCTTAAAGCTCAACATTCAGAAAACGAAGATCATGGCATCTGGTCCCATCACTTCATGGGAAATAGATGGGGAAACAGTGGAAACAGTGTCAGACTTTATTTTTGTGAGCTCCAAAATTACTGCAGATGGTGACTGCAGCCATGAAATTAAAAGACGCTTACTCCTTGGAAGGAAAGTTATGACCAACCTAGATAGCATATTCAAAAGCTGAGACATTACTTTGCCAACAAAGGTCCATCTAGTCAAGGCTATGGTTTTTCCAGTGGTCATGTATGGATGTGAGAGTTGGACTGTGAAGAAAGCTGAGTGCCGAAGAATTGATGCTTTTGAACTGTGGTGTTGGAGAAGACTCTTGAGAGTCCCTTGGACTGCAAGGAGATCCAACCAGTCCATTCTAAAGGAGATCAGCCCTGGGTATTCTTTGGAAGGAATGATGCTAAAGCTGAAACTCCAGTACTTTGGCCACCTCATGCGAAGAGTTGACTCACTGGAAAAGACTCTGATACTGGGAGGGATTGGGGGCAGGAGGAGAAGCGAATGACAGAGGATGAGATGGCTGAATGGCATCACCGACTCGATGGACGTGAGTTTGAGTGAACTCCGGGAGTTGGTGATGGACAGGGAGGCCTGGCGTGCTGCAATTCATGGGGTCGCAAAGAGTCGGATATGACTGAGCTACTGAACTGAACTGAACTGACTGAGTGAACCGTTGGCCCTCTGCATACAGTACACAAAGGTTCAAACAGGTATATGGTAAGAAATTAGTTTCTCTGCTACCTATACCCTGATGGCTGTCCTATCTGAGGGCAGCGGCTCAGTCTTTATCCTTTTCAAGATATTCTATGCACGTACAAAAACTTACATACCTACCCCATTACATCACAGACACTGTACTGCTCTTGGCTTTATTATTCTTAACCACAGATCTTGCTAATTGTTCCATATCAGTATATCTTGAGTTTCTTCCTCTTTTCTTTTAATGGCTGAATGATACCTCACTGTGTGATTGTTTAAGGCTTTTTTTCATAGGTAGGAGAATTGTGGTATTATTGGAAATAATACACTTAAGCTTTAGAAAGCATTAAGTGTTTAGTCGCTCAGTTTCCGACTCTTTGCGATCCCATGGACTGTAGCTTGCTGGGCTCCTTTGTCCATGGAATTCTCCAGGCAAGAATACTGCAGTGGGTTCCCATTTCCTTTTCCAGGAGATGTTCCTGACCCAAGAGGCAAACTGAGGTCTCCTGCATTGCAGGTGGATTCTTCACTGGCTCAGATGCAACTAACTAGAAAGCATTAGGATGTTAATACATTGTGTTGTGGGCATGCCAAATCTTAAAACTGGTAATGTGAAACATGAATTGTTTGTGAAAGTTGTTAGGATTAGAAATGGATCCTGGAGTCGTTCGATGTGTGAGAATACAGGCTGAACTGCTATGACAAAGATACCATAAATTTAGTGGCTTAAATAATATAAGAATTTATTTCTATCTCACATACCAGCCAGAGATAATTAGTCAAGGGTTGGTAAGGTGACTCTGTCATCCTCTACTTCTGGCTCCAGCTCCTGCCATCACATCTGCATCTCAGATAGGAGAAAGGAATCAAAGAGGAGTGAAGGGCATGCCTACTACCTCAAGAGAATGACCGGGAAATGAGGCATATAAATTCTCACATCCGACTGGCCAAACTTAGTCACATGTCTTGCATTCCATGGCCAGCTGCAAGACTGCTGGCTAGTCTCAGGCTGAGTTCCAATAATAAAGGAAAAAAAGAATGAATATTGGTGGAAGCTAGCAATCTTTGCCATACTCACAGATACTGTTAGGTTAAATTCCCTAGGAAAAAAAAAGACTGGGAGATTCATTTGCAGAGTTATTTTTCCTCTTGTGGTAAAATGATATAAATGTTACCATTTTAACTACTTTTAATTGTATATTCAGTTCAATGTAATTAAATGCATTCACATTATTGTGCGACCATCTCCACTACTTCAGAACTGTTTCATCTTCTTGAACTGAAACTCTGTACCCATTAAACATTAACATCCCATTTTCGCTGTGCTCAGGATTTTATTCGTCATACCCTTGGGAATCAACATCTGTGTGGGAGTGAATGCAGGAGGAGTGGGCAGCCAGGGAGCTGAATTGAGTGAGCCTCAGTTGAGCCTCAGCTGACTCAGTGGGAGGTCTGGAGCAGGATGGGACCCTGGAGATGTCCCATCTTGAGCAAGGGGTCTGGACTCTATACCAGGCAGGGAAAAGGATTTGGGGCAGGCTTCCCAGGAGGCGCAGTGGTAAAGAATCCGCCTGCCAATGCAGGAGACATAAGAGATGCAGGTTCCGTTCCTGGTTCAGGAAGATCCCCTAGAGGAGCAAATGGCAACCCACTCCAGTACTCTTGCCTGGGAAATTCCATGGACAGTGGAGCCTGGCAGGCTATAGTCCATGGAGTCACAAAGAATCAGACACGAGTGAGCGACTAAACACACACACACAGCACTTACCAGCTGAGGGCAATTCCTAGAGAAGGATTCAGCTAAGAGCTTTTGGTAACCAACATGCTCAGCCTCTGGGGGAATGAGTGCCTGGGTCCAGACCAGAGGATAGGGCAACACACCACAGCATCCATGACACTCTGCCTCTTATCCACTCAGAGCCACTTGCTTCATATGATAAATCCACTTTCCCCAGAATTTGGGTTGCTCTCTTTTCCTGGGGAAAACTTAAAAGAGGAAGAACTCAGCCCTCACCATGGCAGGTGGTCTCCAGGTGCAAATAAAATTCACAGCTGTGCTCTTCTACTACATGTCCCAGAGTCCCCTTACCCTCAGGCAGCACCACTGCTGGTCTAAGCAGCTTCCTTTGTGGTCTGGATGAACCAGTCCCTCAACCCAGGGGAATTCTAGAACAGGTATGACTGGTGCTTCAGAGATATCCCACCTTGAGGCAAGAGGGCTGGCCCTTCTCTTTCCCACATGGAACAAACAGTGGATGAGGGCTTTCCCCAGGGAGGGGATGTAAACTTGGGTGAGGTTGATTTCTTTGCATGAAGGCAAGGTGTAGAGAAGAACTCAGCTGAGAGCTGTTATCTTCCAAACTTCCCAGCAGCTAGGGAAAATAAAGCTTCAGTACAGTAGGGGGATTTGGGGTGATATACCAGTAGACACTGCAGGGATTATAACTAAAATTTCAAGAGAGAATTAGATAAAAAAGAGAGTCAAGGACACTTCACTGAAGAGACTCTCACATTTATGTGACAACAGAATTAAGAACTGGTGCAGAAAGAGACACCAGAGATAGACGAGAACATGGAGAGGGGAAAGCCATGGAAAATATGGAAGCAGATGGGAGGAGGCCACAGGAAGCTGGAGTTTATCAATCCGATCTCCCAACTTTAAAGCTGAGCAGCTCTAGACCAAAAAGAACAAGGAGTTTAATTCCTGCTCAGTCAACAAGTTTGTGTCAAAGCCAGAACCAGCATTCAGATTTTCTGATTCCCTCTCCAATGTTCTTATCTCTGTGTTTCCTCCTTTTAGCCTGTCAGTGATCTTTCTTACTTAGCCTTGGTGAGGGTGGGGAAAATTTAGTGACACTCTGGAGTGGTCCATTTGGGGGGGCTTGGTTCCTAAATTCGTTACCTTTCACAAAAAAGTTTCTTGAATTATGTATATATGATTCTTCTTGAATTATATAGAGAGTTCTTCTTTTCACATTGAATCATGTCCACAAAGTGACATTATTGAATATGAAGGGAGTCACTAACAAGTCTATATGTTATTATGAAGGAACTTCAGGAAAAATTCTTCTGTAGAGCGCTGCCTACCTTGTCATAAGTTTGTTACAGAAATGAAGGATGTTTCTTTCATTTCTCTGCCTTAAATATAAGACTGAAGTTGCTAGTACTTTCTTTGTCTCTTTTTTCTAAAGCTTATCATGATGTGCCAAGAATATTTAATTAAAAAAACACCAGATGCAAGGGGTTGAATTATCATTGAGATATTATAAATTAGAAGTTTATTTAGTCTTGTGCATCCAGGACTGTGGTTATTTTAGAACAAAAGCTCCCCGGGGAGGTGAGGGAAACAAAACCTGATGATTGGTTCCTGAAATCCGGTGCTATGCCCCTTAGTTTTCTATATAGATTTACGGTTTGCAAGGGAAAGGCCTTGTGCCTGAATGAGGCGTGTGGGCCCTACAAGCACACATTGAGAAGATATTGAAAACTAGGGCTTGAAATTCCCAGGTAGCCCAGTGGGAGGAAACAGTCTTCACAGGGGCCTGATGACAGAAGCAGATCCTGCTGTCACTGTACCCTCTTCACCACATAATGTGGCCAGTCACTGAAGGACAGAAGGCAACTAAATCAGAGATTACATGTTGGCTGTGGGGACAGAAAGGGAGGCTAGAACTCTGCTTCCTCCAGCTACTCCCCTCTGCTTTGTCAGACGAGCAGGTCACTTTTCTAATTTGTCTTGTTTTATTTTGCTTTGCTTTTTGATACTGTTGACAACTTTTAATAGGCCAATAATTTTATTCAGATGTTCAATAATGATCTCTAATAGCATATTAAAAATATTCCAAGTTGACAGTGTATGTATCCCATCTAATAGCTCTAAAAATATTTAATTTCAATATATTCTTGAACAGAACTTTGGGACTGATTCTAAGGAGGCTCAAATTCTACCCACTTACTAACCACTTAAGCTTATTATATTCAATGATATTGAGCAACATGGGCCACATTTCCTCTCAGAATACATTTGTGTATCAATATAGTAAATTAAATTTATTTGAGCTAATTTTTAATTCTCAGATGAGAAACAAATCCAAAAAAAGTCATTTTATTCAGAGACTCAAGATCTTCATTCATGTTCTAAAGCTAAAACATATATCTGAATACAAAATATAGATACTTGAAAATACCTGGGAGACTGAAATGTTCAGTTTTCAGTTAAGATTTTGACATTGTGTGTAGAGAACATGCTTTCCCCCTACGATTAAGAACAAGGCAGGGGCCTTGGCTGGTGGCTCAGAGATAAAGAATCTGCCTGCCTGCTGGACACATGGGTTTGATCCCTGGTCTGGAAGGATCCCACATGCCATGAAGCAACTAAACCATTGCATCACAACTATTAAAACTGTGCTCTAGAACCCGGGAAAGGCAACTACTGAGCCCATGCGCCTCAACTACTAAAGCATGCATGCCCTAAAGCCTTTGCTCTGCAACAACAGAAGCCACCACAGTGAGAAACCCACACACTGCAACGAAGAGTAGCCCCTGCTCCCCACAACTAGAGAAAGTCTGCACAGCAGTGAAGACCCAGAACAGCCAAAATAAATAAATAAATAAAATTATGTAAAACGATTTTAAATAAAGAACAAGGCAAGAATGCCTACTTTAGCCAATTCTATTGAACATTGTGCTAGAGGTCTTACATAGTGCGGTAAGGACAAAATTTTAAATGAAAAAATAAAAATAATTAAAAAATTTTTAATTAGACAAATTAAAAAATTTCTCTTCCACTAAGTAAAACTCATTTTATTCACATATGACATTATTATCTATGTAAAATCTTAAAGTAATCCAAAGGCTAAATGCATTTAGCAAGTTCACAAGATACAAGTCAATGTATAAAAAGCTATCTGTTTCTAGCAACAATCAAAGAATTAAAATTTTAAAAAATCACAATAACATCAAAAAATGAACTATTTGGTGATAAATTTAATATAAAATGTTCAAGACTTTCAAGACTGAAAAGTATAAAATTTTGCTGAGAGAAATTTAAGAAGACATATATTATTAGAAAGACTTCCTGTGTTCCCAGATTTTAATTAGCTGAATTAGTTGAATTGAAAGTTGCTCAGTCATGTCTGACTCTTTGCCACCCCCTGGACTATACAGTGACCCAGGGCAGGATACTGGAGTGGGTAGCCTTTCCCTTCTCCAGGGGATCTTCCCAACCCAGGGATCGAACCCAGGTCTTCTGCACTGCAGGTGGATTCTTTACCAGCTGAGCAATAAGGAAAGCCCAAGAATACTTGAGTGGGTAGCCTATCCCTTCTCCAGAAGATCTTCCCAACCCAGGAATCGAATCGGGGTCTCCTGCAATGCAGGCAGATTCTTTACCAACTGAGGTATCAGGAAAGCCCTTTAGAAGACTTAATATTGTTAAGATGGCAATATTACCCAAAGAACTCTACAGATTCAATGCAATTCCTATAAAAATCCCAATGGCAGAAATGGAAAAGTTAATTCTTAACTTTGTGTATAATTGCAAGAAACCCTGAAATGACAAAACAATCTTGAAAAGCAAAACTGTTTTGTTTTTGTTTAAACAAAAACTTACATATAAATGTTAATAGTAACCCTATTCAAAATAACCAAAAGGTGTAAGTGACCCAAATGTCCACTATCTGATAAATTGGATAATTCAACCTTAAAAGAATAAAGAAGAATAAAGTAGTACTGGTACATGCTACAACATGGATGAAACTTAAAAAAGTTATGCTAAGTGAAAGGGGCCAGACACAAAAGATCATATATTATATGATTCCATTATATAAAATATCCAGAAGAGGCAAATCCATAGAAACAGAAAGCAGATTAGTGGTTGTTAGAGGCAGGAGGAAGGGAGATGGGGAGTGCCTAATAGATACAGCTTTGGGTGTAAACATTCTGTAATTAGATAGTGGTGATGGTTGAGGGTGATAAATTTAACATAAAATGTTCATGACTTGTACACCAAAAACTACAAAATATTGCTAACAGAAATTAAAGACTTAAGGAAGTAGAGAGAAATACTGTCTTATGGGTCAAAAGATTCCATTTACGATGTCGTTTCTCCTAAAATGACCTATATATTCAATGTAAGTTTTCTTAGCCGCAGAACAATTGACATGTGTTGTAAGAGGCTATCCTGTGCACTGTAAGATATTTAATAGCTCTACTGGATTCCAATAGCACCTCCTAGATGAGACAACCAAAAATGTCTCCAGACACTTCAGTTAGGACCCAATGATTCAATACAATTCCAATCAAAATCCCAATTGTGGAAATTGGCAAGGTGATTCCAAAGTTTTTATGAAAATGCAAAAGACTTAGAAAACCCAAAACAATTTTTGTTTTAGTTGAATAGTTGAAGGACTTACAGTATCTATTTTCAAGACTTATCATAAGGTTGTGGAAGTCAGGACATTGTGATATCAGTAGAATGATGATTTGTTCAGTTGCTAATTCATGTCCGACTCTTTGCAACCCTGTGGATTGCAGCACGCCACACTTCCCCGTCCTTCACTATCTCCTGGGGTTTACTCAAACTCATGTCCATTGTGTCAATGATGCCATCCAATCATCTTCTGTCGCCCCCTTCTCTTCTTGTTCTCAATCTTTCCCAGCATCAGAGTCTTTTCCAATGAGTTGGCTTTTCACATCAAGTGGCCAAAGTATCTTGCACTGTTGCAAAGGTTCTAGGCCTTGTATTGGACTCTCCAGGGATCCAGCAAAGGGACTGGGGATCCCCAGGGAATCTGACCTTGAAGGCCAGTGGGATTTGATTACAGAATTTCCATAGAACTAGGGGAAACAGAGACTCTTAGCGGGCACAAATAAAACCTTGTGTGCATCAGAATTCAGGAGAAAGAAGCAGAGAGTCCACAGGAGACTGAGCCAGACCTGCCTCTGAATGTTTGAGGGTTTCCTGTGGAAGCATGGGTCGACAGTGGTCTGCCTCAGAGACCGGGGCACAGGCAGCAACAGTCCTGGAAGGCACATGTTGCCATAAGATTTCTTGGAAATTGTCTACCATAGACCCTGTAGACTCCAGGACTGGGTCACCTCAGGACAAACAACAGGGAGGGAGCACAGCCCCACCCATCAGCAGAGAATTGGATTAAAGAATGACGATTAATGGAATAGAATAAAGAGTCCAGACATAGGCCTACAGAAATATGGCTAATTAGTTTTTGACCAAGATTCCTAGATAATTCAATGGCAAATGGATAAATTGTTTTAACAAATGGTGCTAGAATAATTGGATATGTACATGAGAAAAAAATTAACCCAATTCTTACTTCATAGCATAAAAAGTATCAATGTGAAATTGATCATAATGTAAGAATTAAAACTATAAAAATTTAGAAAAAAAAAAGAGAATCTTAGTGACCTTGTATAAGGCAAAATTTCTTAAGTAGAACACAAAAAGGCAGAACTATAAAAGAAAAGAATGATAAATTAGGCTGTATTAGATTTCTAAGGCTGCCAAACAGGATGGCTCACAACAATAGAAGTGTGTTTTCTCACACTTCTGGTGGCCAGAAGTCCAAAATAAATGTGTGGCAGGGTCATACATAGTCTTTGAAGTCTCCAAAGAACACTCCTTCCTTGGTTCGTCTAGCTTCTGGTGGCACCCAGCTTCTGGCAGCATATGATATCGTGATTTATAATAAGAAATATATATTTGGTTTCTCTGCCATTTTTGGCATGAAGCTCCTAATGCCCTTGGAATTTCTTTCCTGAAAAGAGAGGGACAAAGGTATCTTTTGTTATGTTAATGAAGTGGCTTTTGAATGCCGCCTCCCCCTCAATGGGGCTGGTTGCCAGGAGAACCAACGATCTGAGGGTTAGATCTTTCAATCCCACTTGCCTGACCTCCAAGGAGAGAAGAGCAGCTTGAGGTTAAATCAATTGCCAATGGCCAATGAGTTAATCAATCATGTCTGTGTAATGAAACCTCCACAAAAAAAAAACCAGACATCTTCTAGGTAGGAGAACCAGAATGCCTCCACAAGCCACCGTGCTGGGCCACAAAGTCCTTTGTTTGGGACCTCATCCTATGTATCTCTTCATCTGGCTATTGATCCTTATCCTTTAATATCCTTTGAGACAAACCAGTCATTTAGTGAATAAATGGGTTTTCTGAGTTCTATGAGCTGTTCTAACAAATTAATCAAACCCAAGGAGGGGTTTGTGGGGACCTCAGATTTATAGCCAGTCATAGAAATGCAGGTTATAACCTGGGCGTGTAATTAGCATCTGAGGTGGAGGGCAGTCTTGTGGTACTGAGCCCTTAACTGGTGGAATCTGATGTTATCTCTGGGTAGACAGTGTCAGAATTGAGTTATTGTAGGACACCCAGCAGGCGTGGGAGAACTGGTGGGGTGGGACCCCTCCCTCAGTGGATTGGTACCAGAAACTATTTACAGCATAATCACAGTCTCTATCTTCATCTACACATGGCTTCTTCTCTGTGTCTTTGGTGCTTTTCTGTATTTTACAAGGACAAGTATCATTGGACTTAGGGCCTATCCCAATCCAATAGGATCTCATCTCAATCCTCACCTTGATTAAATTTGCAAAGATCCTATTTCCAAATACGATCATTTTCTCAAGTTCTGGGTGGACATAAATTTTGGGGAAACAGTATTCAATCCCCTACATGAAACTCAACAAAATTGAAACTTTTGCTCTTCAAAAGACACTTTTAAGAAAAATAGCAATCCAGAGACTGGGAGAAAATATTTACGAAACGAAGGACTTGAATCCAAAATACATAAAGAACTCTTACAATCCTATAATAACAAGACAAACAGCCCAATAAAAACTGGGGGTAAAAGATTTGAATACTTTACCAAAGAAGATATACAGATGACAAGTAATGCTCATGAAAAGCTACTCAGAGTTAGTCAATAGGGAAATGCAAATTAAAACTGCAGTGAGATACCACTACACACCCACTAAAATGGCTAAAACTTAAAAGATTGCAACATCACGTATTAGGATGCACAACATCTGGAACCTTCAAATGATACTGCTGAGGATGCAAAACAGTATAACTACTTTGGAAAACAGTTTGGCAGTCTCTTATAAAGTTAAACACACACTTATCAGAGACCTGGAAACTCCACTTGTAAGTATTTATCCAAGAGAAATGAAAACAGAGTCACACAAAGATTTGTACATGCATGTTAATAGCAGTTTTATTCATAATAGCCAATAGTTGGAAATACCCCAAGTATCCATCTTTTGGTGAATGGATAAAAATTTGTAGTATTTGATATAATGGAATACTACTCAACAACAAAAGAAACTACTGATATACACAACCAAATGGATGAATCCCAAGAGAATTAATGCCAAGGGAAAGAAGCCAGACACCAAAGACCACATGCGGTATGATTCTATTTATATGGAATTCTAGTAAAGGCAAAACTACAGTGATGGAAAGCTAATCAGTGGTTTCCAGGCACCAGGAGTTGGGAGCAGTGGGTTAACTGCAAAGGTGGACCTTTTTGGAATGCTGGAAATATTTTATATCATGATGTGGTAGAGATTATATGACTATACATGATACTGTGCAGGGCACTGTGGGGCTCCTCAGCACAAGGCTTTGTGTCCCCCATTTCTTTGATTATAGGAAACAGCCTTCATTCAGTCCCCATGACCCTCCCGGAGTTCCAATGGGCAGATTCAAGCAGTTGTTAATTAGGGAAAGGAGGGGATGGGAGAACAGGGGTAGCTGTTGGACAAGGTCCTGTTTCCCCATCAAAGGATACACACTGAAACCCCCTCCAGGTGGGAGAAGTTAACAATTAACAATGGTTATGCTGCCCCAAAGCATGTAGATCCCAGACTAGTTGTACCTGAAGGCTGATGATGCTGACTTCTACTTACCTCACCACCAGCCTCAGAAGAATGTCTACCAGCTGATCACAGCCTCTTTGGGCAATTAATATAAAACTTGTCTTTATATACTCCCCAAGTTGGGACACATGGTTTTGAGGGCATGAGCCCTTTGTGTCCTCCTTTGCCTGGCAAAGCGATAAAGCTATCTTTTTCTACTTCACCCAAAATTCTGTCTCTGAGATTCAATTTTAGCACGGGTATGGTGGCTCAGACGGTAAACCATCTGCCTACAATGCAGGAGACCAGGGTTCGATCCCTGGGTTGGGAAGATCCTCTGGAGAAAGAAATGGCAACCCACTCCAGTACTCTTGCCTGGAAAATCCCATGGATGGAGGAGCGTGATAAGCTACCCTTATGGCAGAAAGTGAAGAGGAACTAAAAAGCCTCTTGATGAAAGTGAAAGGGGAGAGTGAAAAAGTTGGCTTAAAGCTCAACATTCAGAAAATGAAGATCATGGTATCTGGTCCCATCACTTCATGGCAAATAGATGTCAGACTTTATTTTTTTGGGCTCCAAAATCACTGCACATGGTGATTGCAGCCATGAAATTAAAAGACGCTTACTCCTTGGAAGGAAAGTTATGACCAACCTAGATAGCATATTCAAAAGCAGAGACATTACTTTGCCAACAAAGGTCCGTCTAGTCAAGGCTGTGGTTTTACCCAGTGGTCATGTATGGATGTGAGAGTTGGACTGTGAAGAAAGCTGAGCGCCGAAGAATTGATGCTTTTGAACTGTGGTGTTGGAGAAGACCCTTGAGAGTCCCTTGGTCTGCAAGGAGATCCAACCAGTCCATTCTAAAGGAGATCGGTCCTGGGTGTTCTTTGGAAGGAATGATGCTAAAGTTGAAACTCCAGTACTTTGGCCACCTCATGGGAAAAGTTGACTCCTTGGAAAAGACTCTGATGCTGGGATGAATTGGGGGCAGGAGGAGAAGGGGATGACAGAGGATGAGATGGCTGGATGGCATCACCGACTCGATGGACATGAGTTTGGGTGAACTCTGGGAGTTGGTGATGGACTGGGAGGCCTGGTGTGCTGCAATTCATGGGGTCACAAAGAGTTGGACACAACTGAGTGACTTCACTATAGAGAGTAGCTGAGGTTTCAGCATCATATACATGTATTAAAACTCATCTAACTATATACTTAAAATGGGGTATATTTTACAATATGTAAATTATATCTCAATAAAACAAGACCCATCATTCTGAAACTTTAGAACCCTGGGGCTTCCACAGAGAAAACAGATAATATCTAAAGGCTTGAGAATCAGGACAGCATCTGACTTTTTAAGAGTCATACTGGAATCTAGAAGGCAATTGAGAAAGGCAATCAAAATTATGAACAATTTTATAGTCAGCTAAACTATTAACTAAGTTTGAGGGTAAAATACAGCTGTTTTCACACATAGAAAGCTACAAATAAGTTACCTCCCACTTATCATTTCTCAGAAAGTTATTAGAGAATGTGTCCCACCAAACTGAGGGATTAAACCAAGAAAGAGAAGGAATCCAAGGAGCTAAACGCAGAAGACAAAATAATGTGTAGGAAAGTAGTGATGAAAAGTACTAGGAGGACAGATGAGTCTCAGGTGTACAGAGGAACTGTCCAGACTGAAGCAGGAGAATGAAAGGCTCCAGAAGGATGACTCCAAGAAAAAAATGTACCTGAAGTATCAATATGTGACTACATGAGAAGTTATTTTCCTGTAATGTCAGAGCTTGAGAATTAATCAGTAATAGGTATCTGGAAAACTAGTAATAGAGAAAATGAGGCAATTATTACTTCCAGGGAAAACAGTAAGCTGCCCAAGGTAAATAACTGTGTACTGAGTGACTCAGCAGAGATATTTACAGTGATAAGGTTGACATTAAATATTAATTTAATTAAAAACAGCAATATAAGGTAGGGGTTTTAGCACCTTCACTAAAACTGTTCCAGTTTTCATCTTGAGGATTGCTTTCTAAGCTATTGTTGACTATCATTTCTCACTAGTGTCAAAATGTCTGTCCCTCCAAGATTCTGCTCTCCATTCCAGTTTCCTTCTCTTCTGCTGTGAACTTGGAAATCAGATAATCAAGCTTATTTTATTGTGTAACGGTGGACATATAAAGTTTAACTTGCCCAAGTTTTACTGCACAGTCACGGTGACATTCATACTGGCTTTCTTGGAGCCTTTCTTGGCCTTTGTGACTGTGGATAAATTACCTAACCTCTCTGTGAGGGAAATGATAGGGCGTGTTTCAGGGGTTGCTGTAAAGATTAAAAGTGGTCGAGACTGGGACTTCCCTAGTGGTCTGGTGGCTAGGATTTTGTGCTCCCAGTGCAGGGTATCTGGATTTGATCTCTGGTTGGGGGATTAGATCCCACATGCTGCAGCTGAAGATCCCACATGCCTCAACAAAGACTTGCTGCAGCCAAAAATAAATAAATAAACAATAACATTGGTCAAGATTAATTGAAGGTAGATTTAATATAATTCTCTTTTTTTATTAATCAATTTTTAAAGTTAGGAAATCAAAGTAATAAATTAATATGCTATTCTTTATTACCTAATGTGTAATAATGCAATGTCATGAATAGCCAAATTATAAGCTATTTATAAAGATGTGTGTTTTGATGTCTGTTTCAAATTCTGAGGTTTGGCTTTGACAATAAATAAGTCTCAAATATAAAAAGTAGTGCCATTATTTCATTAGACATTATGACAAATTTTTTCCCATGATTTAATGAAATGGAAAGATATAGACTGTAAAAGTTATTTAATCTGGCAAGTAACATACAATTTCATTTTTGTTAATGAGAAATAGGCAATATTAAATAAAATAAGATGAAATAAAGATGAGAATTGATTAAAACTGGAATAAATATTTTATTATGATTTTATAAAAAGTTTTAAACCATCTTATTGAATAACATATCAAATCTGAAATTTGATCATGTAAAAACTTGATTTATTTAGCTAGTGTATCATGAAAAATTTGGTGATCCTAGAAAATACTGTAATTGATCTAAAATGATCAACTACTTTGGCCATTTCAACATTTTTTTTTTTTTTTTCATTTCAACATATTTCTTTCCTGCTAATGACATGACTTTGGGATTGAGAATAGGTCAAAATAATTAAAGTATTTGAAAAACTGCTGTTTAGCATTTTAAAAAAGGTGCATTCTGTGCTTTTTTCCTTTAAAATAAATGCTTTCTTTGATAATTCTTAGAAGACAGAAGAAGGCTTAATCCCACCACCCCACTATACCACAAATTACATTCAGACCGTAAAAGCATGAGCCAAAATTCCCTATTTCTAAAGCCGTTTCATTCTTCACAGAGGTATGTAAAAGATAGGGAAAGATTGGTTCCTTGTTAATCATTGACAGAGACTTCCTCTTTGATGCTCTAGAGGATGTTATTCACCTGGTGGTGCCATAAAATCAGATTTAGGAAGAATAATGTGTATGCCTTTCTTTTTGAAAAGTTAGAGAAGGACTATTGTGAACACAGATACTTTCCTAAGCAGGTTAGTTTTAGGAAAGAGGTCACATGCAAGTTGAGGATGGGAAAATTGATTTCCTCAAGGCTATCCATAATTAAGCATGTCTTGGAAAGCGTTTTGAACTCCCAGTGGTATGAGAATCCTCAGTTTGAAGGCCCATTAGGTTAACTGAAAAATCGTTCAATGTGCCTTAAGAAAACATTGCCATCTAGTGGCAACTATTTCTAGTCATAGACACAAGGACCTAAAGGTTCCCTTGACCCTTTGAAGGACACCTCTGATTCAGCCCCATGTTGCAAAATACCTTGCATGTATATTGTGCTGTATCATTCATTGTGTTACTTAACATTTCAAACAAGCCCTTAAGGTGGTGATGCTATTTTCTTTTGCAGATGAGGCCACTGAGAATCAGAGAGAGTAATTTATCCAAGATCATGCTTTCATTTATTCATTCAAGATCCATTTATCAAGCATGAGTACGTGATTAACATTATTCCTGGCTTGGAGCAGGGGCATAGATTGTGAGTGAATTCAGAGATGACTAAGACACAGTGTCCTTATGGTCATTCTAGAGGAAACATGGAAATGTGAATGCTGGAGTCAGGATTCGCATCTAGGACTGTTGTGTATCGGTGTTCTCGCCACTGATCATGGTACACGGGAAATGAGTTGTAAGGGTGTTCTGAGGAATCCTGAAGTCCTTACAGTACAGGATGAAGACAGTCACCAGGAAAGGTGATTTCCAAGCAAAATGACTCACTGAATTAAAATGTCAGCTGAACAGAGTGCCTGCCCTTCCCTTTCCTTCTAATCTGAGGCTTGTAATCTGCTATGGGCTTGAAAACCAGCTAAGGAAACTTATTTACAGGGTATTTAACATGAAAGCAAAGGACCTGAGAGAAAATCCCAGAAGTTCCCTGAAGGGTGTTGTGTGAGCTTTAGAGCATAGACTTTATTACATCTGTTCTGGCCACTCTTGGGAGTTTCTTAAGATGTCCTCTCTCTGAATCAAAGCCAGGCAGCTGAGTTACCCAGTGAGTTCTGAGTGGGCTTCGTTACAGTAGAATAGATAATTGTGCCATAATGAGCACAGTGAGGTAGGAAAAAGCCACATCCTTTATCAAGGCATGCCTGCCTCCCCAGCTTTGTGTTTAGGATCTCTCCCCCAGCTTAGTGGACTACAGAAATGGACCTTCTTTCTTCTTTTTGAACATTCCAAGTTCTTGCCTAACTCAGGCCTCTTTTTCTCTCTCTCTCTCCCTCACTCTTCACAAGGCTGGCTCCTCATCTTTCATGATTCAGCTTAAATGTCACCTTCTCAGAAAGCTGTTCCATAATCACTCTACATAATACCTAATATAATAACTAATATCCACCTTACCTATGCCCTCTACCAACACCCACTTGTGTCCTAAAAATGTCCTAGACAATTTTCTACACTAAATGAAGCTGTAGCACTTACCACCCTCTAGTATTTACATATTTTGTCTCTTATCTTTATTGTCTATCTCCTGCCATTAGAATGTCAGCTTTTCATGGACGAGTTTTTCATCTAATTGGCTCTTTTCCGTATACCCACTATCTAGAACAAGACTTGGCCGCTGGTAGGCACTCAATAAATATCCGTGAATGGATGGAATGAAAACTCTTTTCCTCTTTGTCTCATGTAGCTATTCTCAATAAACACAGCCAGACTGGCCTGGTTTTCTTAAATAGATTCTGACAGTTTTACTTGGCAGCTCATGAAGCAGGACTGCTGTGGGGCTTTGTTCAGCAAATGGACTTCAAGTTACCTTCCCAGGGCCCAAGCTTCTCTGGGACGTTTATTTTCTGGGAAATCAGGCATCAGTCAGATATGTTAAATAGCGTTTCCTAGTGGTTTGTTCGTTAACCCTCTTGGCCAGGACACAGGGGCAATGGGGTCAGGGTCTTGTTCAACTATCAGGTTGGCTTTCCCCCACTCCTCACCATAAGCCACACCCTCGGGATAAACTGGCTTTCAGGCCAGCGTGCCGCAGATCTCACCATGGGAGGATAGGCCTGGATAGAGTAGAGGTTTTAACCCTGTTCCATTCCTGGATTGCCAGGTTCATCCCTTGCTGTTATTAAGTCAAGTCCAGGGATGTCTTGAGAAAAGAACAGTATATGTAGTGAAGGACAGAAAACTGCACTGCAAAGTCACCAACTTCCAGGAAGAGCCTGGGAACGAAAAAGGAGCAGGTTTCCCAGCCCAGTGATCTCAAGAGGCATTTACGGAGGTCTGGTTTGCATACAGCACCACTCTGAAGGTAACAGTGGAGAATCCCTGTACCGCCCTTTGACTTAGAGAGAACCAGGTGGGGGCTGAATACTTCCTTGGAGAAGGCAACAGCACCAGCCCTCTTGAGCAGCCAGTCTTCCTGACAGAGTTGCTTGCATCCCTGGTCTCCACTGCCTCACTCTCTAGTCACCCTTCTGGACTCACTATCTTTCCAGCTTCCCATGCTCTCTCATTCTCCCTCAGTCCGCCGTGTGAAGGTCTTTCTGTTCTTGAATGTTACAGGTATTTGGAGCCCCAGCCTTTGCACGTGATGTGCCATCTGTACTCCCATAAAAAAGACACTCAGTTAATGTTATCTACTTCTCTTTTGCATTTCAGCCTCTCACTACCTTCTGGCTTCTGTTTTCACATATTGAGTTGACCCAAACTATGTTTGCCAATGTGATCAAAGATGTACTTGTTTCTAAATGCAGAGATTAATGTAGAGAGAATTGATACCTTGTGATTGAGTCCTCTGACTCCCTGTCTAAGAACACCATTGTCCTTTCCATTTCTTAAGTCTTCTTTTGTGTCCTTGAGGAACATTTTAAACTTTTCATCATATAGGTCTTGGGTATTTCTTAGTAAATTTGTTCTTGGGAATTTATCTGTTTTCGTTGCCCCTATAAATAGTGTTTTTCCCACTATAGCTAATTGATTGCTATTTGTGTACAAAAAAGCTATTAATTTGTATACAATAATTGCATTCTTATTTTATTTCTCATGGATTTGTCATTTGATACTCTTGGGGTTTCCAGATACATGATCTTATCTACCAACAGTGATACTTTATAACTCCTCCTTTCCAGTTTTGACATCACTAACTCCCTCCCAATGCACTGACTAACACATCTAGAACAATATTAGGTGTGTTGGCGGTGGACATCTTGTCTTGCTCTTACATCTAGTAAGAATGCTTCCATTGTTTCCCCACTGAGGGGGGAGTTGGCTTTTTGGTTGTCCATAAATTTCTGGAATCTGTCTACTTCCCTCTATTTCTACTGTCTATCTTGGTCCAAGACACTGTCATTTTCACCTGTAATAACCCCCAATTTCCATTTTCATTCTTGCTTTGACCACTTCACTCTCCACACAACACCTAGAGTTGAAATATAAAAATCTGATTGTGTTGTTTCTCTCTTAAAACACTCCAGTGGCTTCCTATCACTTTTAGGAGAAAGCCTAAAGTCCTGAACGAGACCCATAAGGCTCTGTGTGATTTGACCTCCAGTCATGCATTTCCATCTTCACTGTGTACCTTCTCTTCCTGACCACCGCCCTGCTCACACAGACCTTTCAGTTCCTTGAATGTGATAAGTATTTTCACCTGCAGACTCTGCACATCCTGCTCTGTCTCTACTCCTTTGCTTCCATCATCCTACTTACCCTTTGAATTTGCACTTCTCACTGACTTGCTCAGGAAAGCCTTCCCTAACATGTTAGACCTAACATACTGTCACCGCACCGCTCCTTTTCTTCTACAATCCTTTTCACTGGAGCATATTTACATATAACTATTTATAGAACCTTTATTGTCAGTCTTTCCTGCTGGATTGAGAATTACCTTAGTGCCTAATGCACTGCCACTTCTCAACAATTATTTGTTAGGTAAATAAATGAATATAAATTATTCAAAATGTATTAAAGATATAAGGATTGCCTCTCTCTGTTCTTATATAAGAAATATCTCAGGTTCTGAGACTGGTGTATTTACAGGAGAATATGGGATAATATCAAAGCAAACAGATTAGAAAGTGAGTACATAGTACATATTGTTATACTAGAGAGTAAAGAAATTATCAAAGACCACTGAGATCATAACTAAAGGGCTCCAGAACCAAGTTTGAAGATTTTCCCAATGGCTAAAGATAGAATAACTTGTGTAAGAAAAAATAACTACAATAGATTAAAACACATCAGACATGTTTACCTCTTCTGATACTAAGAAAATAAAAATTATAACTCACAGTTAATTTCATGGACAATGGAAAGGAATCAGTTCACTCTTTTGAAAACTGGTAATAAAGAGAGAAAAAAAGTTAAGCATTTATTCTGCCTTTCCTTTACCTATGGATAACTGAATAGTTAATGAGAGGTAATATCAGTTTTCAATGTGTATATTCCAACTAGTAAGAAGAAAATGATAGAATATCACAGTTTTATAGCCTAAAATGAATTAATGGTTCTAGGCAATTATTAGCATCATTCTCTGATACTTCAACTAAATAGAAGGATACAATACAACATCTAAAAATATCTTTGGGGCTTCCCTGGTGCCTCAGTGGTAAAGAATCTCCCTACTAAAGGAGGAGGCAGATTCAGTCCCTGATCCAGGAAGATCCATGTGCCACGGGGCAACTAATCCTGTGCACCACAACTATTGAGCCTGCGCTCTAGAGCTGGGGAGCCGCAACTTCTGAAACCCACATGCCTAGATCCTGTGCTCCACAACGAGAAAAGCCACCACAGTGAGAAGCCCTTGTACCACAACTAGAGAAAAGCCCTCACGGCAATGAAGACCAAGAAGAGCCATAAATAAACTCTAGGTCCAACTACCCAACCACAGGAGGTAAAGGTGACAGAGTAACATGTTAAATTTGCCATGGGTATGCAATGAACAAAGTCCAGGCTCTGGAAGACTTTTCAGAACAGAAGACTTGATTTCCTCTACAAAAAGTTGTGAGGAATAAAAAGAGAGATAGAAGAGCACTTACAGATTTAGAGACTTCAAGGATACATCAACCAATGCATTGTACGGACCTTGTTTGGATGACTGTGTATTTGAATATATTAAGGAATTGTTGGGGATTTTTTTAGACATTATAATGATATTGTGGTTAATATTAGTTTTTAAAAACATCATCTTTTAGAGATACATAGGAAAATATTTACAGATGATATGGTGTTTGGAGTTTGTTTCAAGTTAATCCTGATGGAGAGAGTGAGTAGTGAAATAAATGAAACAAGACACGATCATTATTAAGACTGCTTGGTGAGTACTTGGGAATTCATTATATGAATCTGCTACTTTCGTATATGTTCAAAAATTTCAATAACAAAAACAGGTAAAAAAAATGATAAAGAAAGGGACATTACATCTGGGTTAATCCCTAGATTGTAGGAGGCATTTTAATGAATGAATGAATAAAGTGATTAATTTGGCTGCACCAGGCCTTATTTGCAGTACATGTGATCTTTGTTCTTTGTTGTGGCATGTGGGGTCTTTAGCTGCAGCTTGTGGGATCTAGTTCCCAGATCAGAATCGAACCCAGGCCTCCTGCATAGAGTGTGGAGTTTTAACCACTGGACCACCAAGGGAGTGGAAAGAACACAAGTCTGGTTATTGAACGTCTAAATCTTGACAGTTTGAGGCTTAAAAGAGCAGTTGTGCCTCGCTGGCTGGGGGAAACTAGGGGCAGAGCTCACTTCAGAAGCCCAGAGCCTTCCGTCCTGCTTACAACCAGACGATCCAGCTGGCAGGAACAGTATGAAATGACACCAAATATTTATTCCATTTTAGGATTGTCCTGTACTACTTGGATTTCCAAGAAGAAACTTGGATACCGGGCAATCCCCTTCACCCAAGCCTTTAAAACTTTTGGCTCCCTTTCCGGCACTGTCAGAATAATGAGCAGCAAAATTCATGAGAGTGAAATAGATTTTTATTGAATGGAGGAAAAGAAAACAACTATTCAGTGTAGACCAGTGATGTTCAATAGAACTTTCTACTATGATGAAAGTTTTGTATTGCCGCAGTTTAATGTGCTGGCCAATAGCCACAGATGGCTACAGAGCACTTGAAATGTAACTAGTGTGACTGAAGAAACAAATTTTATTTTTTATAAATTTTCTTTTATTAGTTTTTCCAATATTTATTTATTTTTATTTATTTGGCTGTATTGGATCTTAGTTGTGGCTCGTGGGGTGTTCTGTCTTTGTTGCAACATGTGGGATCTTTTTTTTTTTCCAGTTGCAGCATGTGGGATCTAGTTCCCTGACCAGGAATTGAACCCAAGCCCCCTGAATTGGGAGCATGAAGTCTTAGCCACTGCACCACCAGAGAAGTCCCAGGAAACAAATTTTAAATTTCCTGTGACTAGCAGCTACTGTATTAGAAGGCACAATTTGACTCTATGTTATGTCTGTATATAGAGGGATCTAAACTCATCTTTATTAAAAAAATATTTATTTATTTATATTTTTGACTCTGCTGGGTCTTTGTTGTTGCCTCAGGCTAGTTGCAGTGAGTGGGGCTACTCTCCACTTGGGGTGTGCAGGTTGCCCATTGTGGTAGCTTCTCTCGTTGTGGATACCAGGCTCTAGGCGCACAGGCTTCAGAAGTTGCCCGACACGGGTTCAGTAGTTGTGGCACATGGGCTTATTTGCTCTGTGACATGTGGGATCTTCCCAGGTCAGGAATCAAACCTATGTCGCCTGCACTGGCAGGCAGATTCTCATCCACTGTACCACCAGGGAAGTCCCAAACTCCTTTTTAGGGAGATGAAGATTTTATTTTGGAAAGAATCTGAGAGAAAAGAGACCTCCCTGCAGAGAGAAGTGAGGACAGAAGCAGACAAAGTCCTGACTGCAATTTGTGTCTCTCTTTCAAGATATCCCTTGTCATCTGTGTACTACCCAAGGCTTGGTTACTGGAGCCAATGAATTTTTTCCTTTTTGATTAATCCAGTTTATGATGGATTTCTATCCTACTTTCTTACCATCCTAGCAAACTGATTCCACTTTTCCATTTAATCTTATCATTTGTGTTTCGCATACCCATTTTTATATAGATTGTATTCTTCAGTGTACAACTTTGTATTCTGCCTTTTCACTTGTTGTCAATACTTCATATTTCTCCACAGCTGACAGAATGGCTGCAAGTTAATAATTCTAAGTTAATATACCACAGCCCCACAGTTTACCAACTGTAGAATATTTAGATTATTTGCTTCCCCTCCCCTTTTTATTGTATTTAACATGACAGTGACCAAATTGGTGTATGTAGTCTTATTCTTCTGTTGAATTAATTCTCAAGTTGAATTCCCGGGAAGGGGATTGTTGAATCAAAGATCATGAATACTTTCATGGTTTTTGGTACAAAAATATGTATATTTTACATTTCAGAAAAAGTTTACTTAGTTGTCAAGTTTAAAGGAAATGTCAGTGTCTTTAATGGCGAGAGGCTTGAGTCACTTCCTCCTGACTAAATTTCTATCTCTTGGTTCTGTTTTCAGGGCAAGTGAGGCTTGTTGCTCATCTAGAACTTCTAGGGAGGGAGGAAGAGCCTGAGGCCACAGTACCTGGCTGTGTGGGGTTTTTCTCTGCCCAGGAATGGAGCTCTGAGGTATGGTATAGGGTTCTCATGAAAGAAAGAGAGGGTAATGGAAGGGACTGGAAGCATCAGGAGGGGATTTCAACATACCAAGTTTTCCCTACCCAAAGCCAGATTCAGAATCTCATCAAGGTGAGCAACCCTCCACAAGAGATTCTGGTGCCAAGTTCCTAATAAATCCTCTTATTTTTACCTTCCTATAGCACTTTGGATTTTTTCTTCATAGTGCTTATTATTATTGCAAATTATTAATTATGCAATTCATTGTCCCATTCCTGGTAATTTAACTTAAGAATTAATTCTTAAGAGGGAATTCACCTAAGAGTTAGGCTTCCCTGGTGGCCCAGCGGTAAAGAAGCTGCCTATGATGCAGGAGGTACGGGTTGTTGGAAGATCCACTGGAGAAGGAAATGGCAACCACTCCAGTATTCTTGCCTGGGAAATACCATGGAGAGAGGGGCCTGGTGGTCTATAGTCCAAGGGGTTGCAAAGAATCAGACACGACTTTAGCAACTGGATAACAACAACAGCAAACCTAAGAATTAATTCAACAGGAGAAAGCTACATTCATTGCATTGTCTATAAGTTCCACGAGAGCACAGATATGTGACTTTGTTCACCCACGTATCCTAAGCAGCCAAAATGGTGCCTGACACATAGGTACTGATAAAAAAAATTTTAATGAATAATTGAATTAGCATAATAAAAGAAACCAGGTGAACTATGTTCCTTAAATTTAATTGACCATGGAACCATTTTTTTTCAAATCCAAGTTAACAGTCTAAGGTACACACTTGGGAAATGCCAGGTCCATGTATTAGAGAAAAGTATCAAGAGGAGGCGAGGAGAAGTAGCCCTGTGTATTCCACGGGAATTCTGTGCCCCTCTGAACTCTATTGAGCTGCTGCAAGCACTAGGAGCACAACAGAGACAAACCCTCATGATTTGACTGACTTGAAGGGAATTTTGTTGAAGTAAGTTGATCACCACAGCACTTTGATGATCAGGTGGAAGTTTAATAGTTCTGGTTAGTGTTCTCTTGAAAATTCGTAGCTTGTGGATCATTGAGCAGTTTTACAAGCCAGTCCGTTGAACTATTTTAGAAGACATCTCCAAGATGCTTCGTAGGGAAGTTTCTTTGTAAGCATGTTCCCAGTACTGATGTATACCGAAGTTAAATGAGTCTTCTGCATATTTTAAAAGATTAACATATCCAAATAAAAAGATTAATTAATTCATAGAAACTTTCTCTGACTATAAAAGTGAGAAATTATTCTGGCGTTGAGTCACTGTGAGTATAAAGAACTCTAGATTAGGGATCTAGATTAGTTGAGACACCTGGTTCTAATTTCAGCTCTGCTCCTAAAGAACCTGCTTGATCCTTCTGAGCCTCAGGGAACTCTCCTATAAAGCGATAGATTGAATTTAAAAGACTGTAATTTGCCTTCCTGCTCAGATAGTCCATGGTGCTTATCTGAAAGCACATTCGGTCTCTAGGAATGGCATAAGTAGCTGTGAACAGGAAGAACTGGTTAATACAGGCATTGCTTTGGCAACTACAGTCTCCAGAGCCATTACAGAGAAGTAGATGCTAACATACAATGTTCAAATTTCACGACTTAAATCACAGTTGCTCTTCAGCTGAGGGATTCCAATGGCTCTCACAGAATAGATCTGAGTAAGGCCCACCTGTG
The DNA here is from genome assembly GCF_000754665.1 of Bison bison bison. NCBI lineage: Eukaryota > Metazoa > Chordata > Mammalia > Artiodactyla > Bovidae > Bison > Bison bison. The sequence continues at coordinate 7,615,397 of NW_011495048.1, forward strand.
GTTAATGCTGGCTGAGAAGAAAAGTGAAATGTGATGAAAGATACACTGAAATTAACCTGAAGCAGTGTTGCTATTTGCAGGTCTCTAGTAGGACCACTTCACTTAGCAGCTTTGTTCTGTGACCTTATAAGTGTCTCTTGAGCTTCCAGCACTGGATTTTCCCCTCAGATACATTTCCCCTGTACTGCTTATCTTGTAAAATTAACTACTGTGTTACAGATGCATGAGCCAAAGCTAATTTTATAAGAAACTTGAGTGAGACGAAATCAATCTTTCAAGGTCCCTGAAGTCCTGAGATCACAAAGAAAGGGCTGAAGAAGTAGTTTCTGGCTTTTAGCTTTCGATTTCCTTTTTAGTTTCAGTTTTCTTTTTCTGAAACTCTCTCCCCAGAACTTCCATGGCATATATAGACGCTTATAAACAAAACAATGACGAATACTATGCTGTTAGAAAGGTCACAGCCCTCGCAGCCAGCAACCACTGCCAGGCTGGCTTGTTAGTGGAAATTTACAAATGATAATGGGGCTGCCACTTTAGCTTTAAGAGCTACTCCCCCTTGGGGACCTGAAACTATGTAGTCACCAAAACAGCAAAAAGTGGTAAATTCTTTGATTTACTGCAAGGAGCCCTATTATCAAGTTCATTTAAGGTAATCAGTTTATTTTACACATAATCATGGTTTGGCAACCATACACACTTCAGCACTTACAAGTGGTCAGATTTAATTATTGTTGAGTTATGAAATCATAGAGTATGCCCATCACTGTAAGCCCAATCTTACAGCATGTACAAGCTTAAAATTCTAAGAATTGTTTTCAGTATCTCTCCTAGTTATGAGATTTTATGTGCATGTTTTTGTTATGTAAAACTCAAGTCTAACGACTGTTTTGAAAAGATCTAGGCAAAGGGTCATGACAACAATTCAGCTATTTAGCACAACTCTGTAAACAAATCACCAGAGAAAGGCTTAAAGTGAGGTAATAATTCCGGCTCATTGTCAATGAATAAACACCAGGCATCCATAGACATGTTTAATTAATTCTTGCACTCTTTTCAAATACAAATTAATACAAAATAACATTTTGTGACTTCGAGGTAATTGTTCACATGGCTGAGCTGTGTATCTTCAAGAGATGTGTAATTTAAGTGTGGATTTAGGTATGGAACATACAAGACTCTCAATAAATATTTTGAAATGAACATTTATTTCACAGAAAAAGCAGATGAAGTTGAGAATAAATGATGGCAAGGCAGACACCAGAAACAAGTAACAGCAACGCATGGCAACTGTGCCCTGCTAGAAGTATAAACAAAATCCCCTCTTAGCATCAGGGAGGGGCAATGTAAACCAGATGGGAGGACAAGCTTCACACAGACGGGGGAATGATCCTGAGTTCTTCTAGGAAGATGAGTACTGTTCTGATTAATAGAAGAGGTGGAAGGCAGAGGAAGCATTACAGTTAGAGGAACGTCAGAGGCAGAGAGGAGTAAAAAGCACTACCTGGGTGAACAGAAATGGTAGAAGGTGGGGCTGAAACTGAGCTAGGGACTCATTTTGAGCAGTCTTGAATGTTAACCTAAAAGTGTGAATCTATCAGAAAAAGATGATTTTTTTTCCTCCCATTTTGGGGTCTTCACTTTTTCAAATTGAAAAATAAAAAATAAATCATTATAAATATTAAATCTGTGAAAAGTAGTGAACAACACTGTGAAAAATAGAAAGTTAGCCTCTCATAATTCCACAGCCCCAGAGAGAACCATTGTTAGGGCAAATGGGTATTATTAAAGTCTTGACAAGTATTGCTAAGTTGCCCTCTGAAGTCTCTATCTATGAATACTTGCACCAATAATGGATGCAGACGCTTGTTTTCTCACATATTTGCCAACACTGGTTATTGCGAATCTCGTAGGGTAAAAAAAAAAACAACATTTCGTTCTTGAGCATTGTTTTGTTTTGGCCATTTGATTTTTTCCCCTCCTGATTTGAAATGCTTCCTTTATCGTAACTCACCAGTGCATCTCCTATACCTAGCCATATGAAGCACTGAATAAATGAAGACATGTAATAAATAAGAATGATGTATTTCTGCTCTTTTGAAGAGAAAAACAGTATGATCATACCTAGGCTTTAAGACCACAGTTCTGGTGGGATTATGGAGAAAGGACTGAGAGCAAAAAGCTAATAAATTCAGAGTATAGTTAGAAAATCATTAAAACATTCCAGGTAAGAAAATGATGAACACCTTACCTAGGGTAGTGCCAATGGGGATGAAAAATGGAAATGGATCTATGGAGTATTTCAAAAGTGGAACCGAGGACTTTGTATCCATTTAGGACTTCCCAGGTGGCACTAGTAGTAAAGAATGTGTCTGCCAATGCAGGAGACGCAAGAGATGAAGGTTCGATCCCTGGGCGGGGAAAATACCTACTCCAGTGTTCTTCCTGGGAAATCCCATGGACAGAAGAGCCTGGTGAGCTATGGTCCATGGGGCCACAAAAAGTTGAACATGACTGAGTGAATGAGCATACACACAAGCAGGAAAGGAGATGGAAGACGAGGCGGTAATAAAGAAGACTGGAATTTCTAGCTTGGGTGCTTGAGTGGATTTACATACAGTTAATGGGAATATGGATCCAATAATGAGGAGTAACTTTTTTGAAGAGAGTTGTGAATGAGTTAATTTTATATACTAAGTGGGACCTGCTTCCTTCTATTTTATCTATGACTCTATTCTCATCCTCATAATTGCCAGTTATGTAAGTGTTCCACCAGTTTCCACTATTTTTGCACTTTTGATTTCCACTGGAGTTCTATACCTAAAAGCATGTTAAGTTGCCCCTTTCCTCAACTATACCATTATTATAGTCTCTCCTTTATTACCCCCACTGACCTGACCTTTCCTTTGTAACCACCCTTATGCATGCATTAATTTATTCACTTATGTAATTAATATTTATGGAGAGCTTTCATACACCAGGCATGGTTCTACATGATGGGAAAGATTAGTAAATAAAAGAGACAAAAATCCTTGCTTCCTTGGAGGTCACATACTTATTCTACTTACTCATTATTTCCTTCTTATCTGCTTCCATCATTGTCCTGGAATTGTTCTGAAAGTTGACACCAATTTCAATGCTGTGAAACCCAAGTGCCATTTCTTGGTTTCTTTGATCTCTCTGCAGCACTTGACATTGTTGGCAGCTCTCTATTTAGTTTAACTCTTGTTATCTTTACCTCTTCTGCTTTTCTATTTCTTGAAATGCTTCATTTATGTTTCCTTCTCTGCCTTTCTTCCATTCTTTCCTCCACCCCTTCCTACTCATGTTTTAAGGACTTGCTCTTAAATATGACATTCTAACTTGTGCTATGCCATATACCCAAGTTTATGTTTTTTTAAAAAAATAAATGTATTTGTTTTTGAATGTGTTGGGTCTTGTTGCTATGCAGGCTTTTCTCTAGTTGCAGCAAGCGGGGCTATTCTCAAGCTACAGCGTGCAGGCTTCTCATTGCAGTAGTTTTTCTTGTTGTGGAGCACGGGCTCTAGGGTGCACTGGCTTCGGTAGTTACAGCACATGGGCGCAGTGGTTGTGGTTCATGGGCCCTAGAGCATAGGCTCAGTACTTGTGGGGCATGAGCTTAGTTGCTCAGTGGCATGCAGGATCTTCCAGGCCCAGGGATCGAAACCTGTCTCCTGCTTGGCTGGCAGATTCTTTACCAATGAGCCACCAGGGAAGCCTGGGTATACGTCTTATCTAGACCACTGTTTCCTAAAATGTGTTCCATGGAACAGAAGTTCTTTGGGTTGTTAACAGATGTTGAAAGAGTCCTGTGGTAAAATACTTCTGGGAAAACTTTGGGGTAAACACTGGGCTTCTCCATAGTGGTACTTCTTGGAGCAATTAATATGCCAATGAGAATTATGAATCACCTACGGAATGAATGTGTCTCCCTCATGTCTTGGAGCATAGAACATTATTTTTGAGTTGCATCTTGTAGGACTTCTGAAGAATATACTTTAGGAAATATTATGTTAGACAATAAGCTCTTTGAATGCCAAGACCTTATCATATATATTTGTTCATGCACTCCCCAGAGGGGATTCTCCCAATGGCTCCGTGGGTAAAGAACCCACCTACAATGCAGAAGACACAGGAGACACAGGTTCAATCCCTGGGTTGGGAAGATCCTGTGGAGAAGGAAATGGCAACTCACTCCAGTATCCTTGCCTGGAGAATCCTATGGATAGAGGAGCCTACAGTCCATAGGGTTGCAAAGAGTCAAACACAACTGAAGAGACTGAGCATGCACACGTGCACTGAATTCTACCAAGCATAGGTACGATAGGTACAGCCAAGCCTGATGTTGGAGGAGTTCAGACTTTACCTGATCAGTAATGGACGATTGAAGGTTAAGGACAGTTGCGTAATCTAGTAAGGACAGGATTAAATTCCTTTTTCCAAACAGAGATACTGCTGAACCACCTGTGTCATCCACACTCCTAAGCTGAGAGAGAACCAGGTTGGCTCTGAATCTACTCTGCACAGGTTCTATGACATTTACTACATGGTTGCATACGAATATTAAGGCTGTGGGGTAATCCAATAGTTCTGAGCTGGAATAAATATCCTAAATCCAAGAATCACCAGCAATAGACATTCACCTGTCTAGAAATTAGTGAAAGTAGGTTTTGAAGTGGGCAGCTTACTATAGCCTCAGAAAATTTGGCTAAACCGGGCCAAACTTGCTTTTACAATCTTTAGTAAGGAATCAAAGCTACTCAGAAATAATGACCAAAATTCATGTCACATCATGGCCATAACCATCACCCTAAATTGCCTTATATAAGATCCCAAAATGAACTTCCTCTCCATCCCTTTCTATTTTTAATTCCATATAAATACTTATTAAAAACATGAATACAGGTACTTTTCTCACAAAATTATCTTACTTCTGTACATTGTCTTACTTCTTTTAAAGATATTATAAGGCTGTGATTCCAGATCTTCAGCAGAGCGGGAACAAGACTCTGATACACAGCCAGCAGTAGACTCCCTTAGAGCACATTCAATGCCTGTCAGTATGATTTTTCCTTCATGTTATTCTTACTTATAGCTTTCTACTTGGCAATCACTAAGGAAAATCTAGTGTTCAATTTCCTCTATTATCTTAATTCATTCATTTGCCAAGTATTTATTGAGCATCTACTTGAGAAGACTCTTGAGACTGCAAGGAGATCAAACCAGTCAATCCTAAAGGAAATCAACCCTGAATCTTCTTTGGAAGGACTGATGCTGAAGCTGAAGCTCTAATACTTTGGCTACCTGATGTGAATAGCCAATTTGTTGGAAAAGACCCTAATGCTGGGAAAGACTGAAGACAAAAGGAGAAGGGGGCGGCAGAGGATGAGATGGTTAGATAGCATTACTGATGCAATGGACATGAATTTGAGCAAATTCCAGAAGATACTAAAGGACAGAGGAGCCTGGTGTGCTGCAGTCCATGGGGTCGCAAGGAATTGGACATGACTTAGCAAATGAACAACAACAAAATGTTCCAAATGCTGACCTAGACTCTGGGGATTAAGCAATGAACAGAGTCCCTGCCCTCATGGAGCTTATATTCTAGTTCAGTTCAATCACCCAGTCATGGGTGATTTTCGAACCCATGGACTGCAGCACTCCAGGCTTCCCTGTCCATCACCAACTCTGGGAGCTTATTCAAACTCATGTCCCTCGAGTTGGTGATGCCATCCAACCATCTCATCCTCTGTCGTCCCCTTCTCCTCCTGCCTTCTATCTTTCCAAGCATCAGGGTCTTTTCTAGTGAGTCAGTTCTTTGCATCAGGTGGCCAAAGTATTGGAATTTCAGCTTCAGCATCAGTCCTTCCAATGAATATTCGGGACTAATTTCCTTTAGGATAGACTGGTTTGATCTTCTTGTAGTCCAAGGGACTCTCAAGAGTCTTCTCCAACACCACAGTTCAAAAGCATCAATTCTTCGGCTCTCAGCTTTCTTTATAGTCCAACTCTCACATCCATACATGACTACTGAAAAAAATCATAGCTTTGACTACATGGGTCTTTGTTGGCAAAGTAATGTCTCTGCTTTTTAATATGCTGGCTAGATTGATCATAGCTTTCCTTCCAAGGAGCAAGTGTCTTTTAATTTCATGGCTGCAGTCACCATCTGCAGTGATTTTGGAGCCCCCAAAAATAAAGTTTGCCACTATTTCCACTGTTTCCCCATGTATTTGCCATGAAGTGATGGGATCAGATGCCATGATCTTAGTTTTCTGAATGTTGAGTTTTAAGCCAACTTTTTCACTCTCCCCTTTCACTTTCATCAAGAGGTTCTTTAGTTCTTCTTTGCTTTCTGCCATAAGGGTGGTGTCATCTGTGTATCTGAGGTTATTGATGCATTCTGCATGATTTTTCAATTTGGAGACAAATTAAACCTGAGTTCAATCTTAAACTGGTTACTTATTGGCCATGTGACCATGGGCAGGTCACCTTAACTTCTCAAAGCCTAGATTCTTCTCTCTGTGAAATGAGGATAGTGGTAATTTCAGAGTTGTGAAAGTTCTCTGAAATAATGAGCAAGTGTCCAGCATACAGCCTATTCTTAATTCACCTTTCACTACTAGGTAGGATTTTTATTTGTTTTTTCTTCTTCCTTTAATTTTTTTTAAATCTTTTTTTCTTGTTTTTAGGTAAGATTTTTTTTTTAACTTCATATTTATAAATTTCTATCTGGGTCTTTAAAATAGACATTTATGAATTCATTTCTTCCTCACTTCTGACTGTTAACCATATTCACTTATTCTTTGTCAGAGGCAGAAGAAACACTGGAGAAACACCCTGAACTTACATCTCGTTTGACCACTCAGAATTTTCGGTATGTCCTGGTCAGCAATGGCAGACATATATAATTGTGTGTACCTTTCACTCTGCTACCAACCACAGCTAAATAATTTCTAAAGGACAAAGTTTCACTGGGACTATGTGGTGACAAAGTATGTCTCACAACTACATATTTCCTTAGGCAAAAATTCACAGAAGTCAAGTGATGGCTTCTATAATTGTTCAAGTACAATGCTAAGCACTTGAAGCCTTCCCGACCCCCCTTTAAACTCCTTACAAGAGTGAAAAGCAACGTTCTTCAGTGTCTGAGAACACAGGCAAACAACTGTATGTGCTCAGTCACCTGACTTTACTTGAATCACAAGGGTTTACACCAGTCAGTGAATAACTCCCTGACTCCAATCTGCTGTCAGACACAAAGAAATCCAGAAGGCAGACTTTAAATCATTCTTGATAATGTTGTTGATATATATTCATTGGATAGATCTTTCAGGCTTCCCTGGTGGCTCAGAGGGAAGTGTCTGTCTGCAATGCAGGAGACCTGGGTTCGATCCCTGGGTCAGGAATATCTTCTGGAGGAGGAAACGGCAACCCACTCCAGTATTCCTGCCTGGAAAATTCCATGGACAGAGAAGCCTGGTGAGCTACAGTCCATGGGATCACAAAGAGTCGGATACAACTGAGAGACTTCAGATAGATACTCTACTATTTTTCAGATATCTGGTGGGAACTCTGGAAGCACCAAGACCCCATTTTTGTGCCTTCATTTCTCTAAATATTGCCATCTGCACTTCATTTGCAAACATTAGGTCAGGCATCTCCTATAGTTAACAGACATCCTGTGAACTGTAATTAATTAGAAGGTAGTCTGAAATTAGTGATACTTTGATGGTGATTCTAGCCATTGGTATTTTCTTTAACAATAAATTCGATGCCCTGAATTTTAGTACTCTCGTGTCCTTGCCCGCGATTTTTCTTTGGCCAGTCACTTGGTAACTCGGTTGCATTCTTCACCTTTCAACAATCCACCTACTCCCCTTCCTATCACTTTCACTTGTGAGGCTTGGGACCGGTGAGCCAGGAGGAAGAAAAGCACAAGTAGATCTTCAGGATACACCCTCCCCAACAGGGTCTCACTGCAGAGAAGCTCCTGAAAGAAGACTCAGCCTCAAGGCCTTCTGCCACGGCGGGATCCCCAGGCCTGGCCAGAGCCCTAAGCAGAAAACACCCTGGCCTCGCCTCGGCCCAGTCTCTGCCAGGACTTCTGGATGCTAAGACCCAAGGCAGCGCGGAGAAGGAGGAGGGACTAGAAAGAGGAGGAAGAGCAGGAGAGGAAAACGAAACTCTTTCTTTGAGGCTGACCCAGCCTAGTGGAACCTCAGGGGCTTGGGGTCCCAGGAGGCGTGGCCTTAGGGATGGAAGGAGGGCGGGGCTTCATGGGGCGGAGACTCATGGAAGAGAGCGAGAGAGGAGGGGCGGGGCAGCAGAGACTCCTCCAAGTGGGCGGTCGGGCTGCACTAGTTCGTCCGCGCTAGGAAAGGAGGGCACACCCTCTCCCCCCGCC
>NW_011495048.1:7623921-7647513 GCF_000754665.1 Bison bison bison
TCAGCCCGAGAGCAGGCAATCTGAGCAGTTTCTGTTTTCATTTTCCGTTTCCCGCTCTGGTCGCAGTCTTGGAGGGAAGAGGCGGGGAGGCGGGGGCGGCTGGGGGGCGGGAAAGGGGGGCAGCTCCAGTGTCACCGCCCCCCACCCCAGGCAGGGAGTTAGGTAGTCTGCAGGGCTACACCATTCAGAACGTTATGATGCCCAGAGATTCCCACCATAGACGCAATCTAGGATAAAATGCTGCTGTACTGGGGTCATGATAAGAACTGACGTGTTTCTGGCCCACAACTATCTAAAACTATTCTATTGATTACGAGATTAACTGCTTTTTCTTCTATTTTTAAAGTAGAAAACCGGACCCTTAAAAACACCAGGTGTGGCGCCCTAGCTACTCTGCGAGCAACTGAGCACAGAGCACCTCAGGGGAAACAAAAGATTCTCCCTTCCTCCCAGTTGTTAATATGTGACATAGCTCCACTCTCAACTCCTTGCAAATGATTCATGTTTTCGGAGAACTCAGTTTTCCTAGTTTTGCAATAACTTAACTGCAACTCCGGGAGTTGGTGATGGACAGGGAGGCCTGGTGTGCTGCGATTCATGGGGTCGCAAAGAGTCGGAGAGGACTGAGCGACTGATCTGATCTGACTCTTGATTGTGTCATCTACTCCAGTGCTAGACCAAAGATTTAAAAGACAAAAAGAAAGTAAGCTTCTTACAGAAAGGAAAAGCTGTAATACTTGCCTAAGCCAAACATACTTAAGCTTCCATAGCTGCAAAATATGTTTGGTTTAACCAGCCAAATTCTGTGCTGGACCCTGGGGAAAGTCATGTATAACACAGATACTCTAATAGGGAAGATAACTGAATAGAAAAACAACTATAATTCAGTGTCATACAATTAATAAAAACATATACTAGATCCAAAAATAGCATCATTGAAGAAGTAACTGATTCTATGGGACATATGGGGATGAGGGCATAAAAGGTTTCACCCAGGAATTATAACCATCTGAGCATAAGTAAGAATGTTTAAAACAAACAAACAAAAAGCTTATGAGATAGATATTAATAAATTACTACAAAACGCTGATTGAGTGGTGCAGAATTCTCTTAATTTTAAAATGTCGGCAAAGAAATTAGCTGGAAAATGGGGTTGAAGGGGGAAAACTCCTTTTACTCAAACCTTAAATGTTACAGAAATAACAGCCCTCCATAATTCCCATTCCAGGAAAGATCAGTGTTGTTGTACGTTGTATACTCCTCCAGGTTATATATTAACAACCGACTCTGTATTCTACAGAAATGGAATCTCCAGAACCTGGCGGTGGTATAGGAAAGTGGTTAGTATGCTGGCTTTGGCAGGGTGGTGTCACCTGGGCTGGGATGCAGCATCTATCAGTTCCCAGTTCTGTCACCTTGGAAAGTTATTTCTCTTCCCCCCAGTTTCCCCTTTTGCAAACAGGACTACAATTATATCAGTTATCAGCTGAGATTTTAAATGTCAGAGGGGATTCTTTGTGCATGCAACCCATAAAGTTGCTTGTTTTATTTTTTTCAAATTAATTTATTTTTTATTGGAGTATAGTTACTCATTGGAAAAAGACTCTGATGCTGGGAGGGATTGGGGGCAGGAGGAGAAGGGGACGACAGAGGATGAGATGGCTGGATAGCATCACTGACTCGATGGATGTGAGTCTGGGTGAACTCCAGGAGTTGGTGATGGACAGGGAGGCCTGGCGTGCTGCGATTCATGGGGTCGCAAAGAGTCGGACACGACTGAGCGACTGAACTGAACTGATCTGATAGTTACTTTATAATGTTGTGTTAGTTTCTTCTGTACAGCAAAGTGAATTAGCCATATGTTTACATATATCCCCTCTTTTTTTGGATTTCCTTCCCATTTAGGTCAACACAAAGCACTGAGCACAGCTCCCTGTGCTACACAGTAGGTTCTCATTAGTTATCTATTTTATGCATAGTATCAATAGTGTATACATGTCAATCCCAATCTCCCAATTCATCCTTTTCCCCCTTGGTATTCATATGTTTGTTCTCTACAAATTTCTTGTGTTTTAAATAATATTTACTTGAGTTGTAAAATTTAAATCTAGTCATTATTAAACACAAATTTCAAATTCATTTACAAATCTGTCAATTTCATGTTAAAATAAAACACTTTCACTGTTCTTTGATTAATGCCCAGTAAGCATATTAATTTGATGTATTAAACTTCCCGTTTAAATGCATTTATCAATGGGATAGAATTTTCTTAGGCCATATTAACATCACAAAGCATGCAAATCTAACAAATCAAATTCTCTTGTACATTTACACAGTTTATAAATCTCATTTATTAAGTTCCCTTAAATATGTCAAATTCACATATTGCTGTACCTTATTGCCTCACGTACTTCACACTCTTAACAAGGCAGATTTACACTCTGTAAATCATCTCAACCCATTCTCAGCCCAGTCCTGAGCACTTACAGAGTATCTCTGTGAGTCTTCCTGAGCACTGAGGGGGGCAATGGTTAGGTTGCTGTGCTAATAACTGGCTGTGTGATCTTGGTTAAGCCACATAACTCTTTGTGCCTCTGTTTTATCATCTGAACGGGGAGTAGCAATAATACCAAACTCATAGGGTTGTTATGAGCTTTACCTGAGTTAGTGCATGCAAAGCACTTAATACAGTCCTGCTAAGTAATAAGCACTCAACAAATGTGTTATTGTAAATCTAGTAAGTCATATTCTCTCAGGCATCTAGGCAGCATAAAACTCAAACCTATATATTAAATCAAATTCACAAGTGTAAAAATATTCACTGTATCCTTAGTCGGTCAAATCCTAAGTATTTCAACAAAAAATTACTTAAAAATGTCAATTTTGAGTACAACTTGCAAGATTCTTTAAAACATCTCAAATATCTTAAAAACAAAGAACACATACACAAACAGCACAGTGAGTTAAAAAATCTGTTAATATATCTTGTAAATATATCATTCAAATGATATTATCAGTTCAGTTCAGTCCCTCAGTCACGTCTGACTGTCTTGGACCCCATGGACTGCAGCATGCTAGGCTTCCCTGTCCACCACTAACTCCCGGAGCTGGCTCAAACTCATCTCCATTGAGTCAGTGATGCCATCCAACCATCTTGTTCTCTGTTGTCCCCTTCTCCTCCTGCCTTCAATCTTTCCCAGCATCACAGTCTTTTCCAATGAGTCAGTTCTTCACATCAGGTAGCCAAAGTATAGGAGTTTCAACATCAGTCTTTCCAATGAATATTCAAGACTGATTTCCTTTAGGATGGACTGGTTGGATCTCCTTGCTGTCCAAGGGACTCTCAAGAGTCTTCTCCAACACCACAGTTCAAAAGCATCAGTTCTTTGGTGCTCAGCTTTCCTTATGGTCCAGCTCTCACATCCATACACAACTACTAGAAAAACTACAGCTTTGACTAGACAGAGTAAAGTCTCTGCCTTTTAATATGCTGTCTATATTGATCATAGCTTTTCTTCCAAGGAGCAAGCATCTTTTAATTTCATGGCTGCAGTCACCATCTGCAGTGATTTTGGAGCCCAAAAAGATAAAGTCTGTCATTGTTTTCCCATTTATTTGCCATGAAATGATGGGACCCAATGCCATGATCTTAGTTTTATGAATGTTGAGTTTTAAGCCAGCTTTTTCACTCTTCCCTTTCATCAAGAAGCTCTTGAGTTCTTCGTTTTCTGCCATAAGGGTGGTGTCATCTGCATATCTGAGGTTATTGATATTTCTCCCGGCAATCTTGATTCCAGCTTATGCTTCATCCAGCCTGGCATTTTGCATGATGTACTCTGCATATAAGTTAAATAAGCAGGATGACAATATACAGCCTTGATGAACTCCTTTCTCGATTTGGAACCAGTCTCTTGTTCCATGTTCAATTCTAACTATTGCTTCTTGACCTGCATACAGATTTCTCAGGAGGCAGGTCAGGTGGTCTGGTATTCCCATCTCTTTCAGAATTTTCCACAGTTTGTTGTGATCCACACAGTCAAAGGCTTTGGCATAGTCAGTAAAGCAGATGTTTTTCTGGAACTCTCTTGCTTTTTTGATGATCCAGCGGACGTTGGCAATTTGATCTCTGGTTCCTCTGCCTTTTCTAAATCCAGCTTGAACATCTGGAAGTTCACAGTTCACATACTGTTGAAGCCTGGCTTGGAGAATTTTGAGCATTTCTTTACTAGTGTGTGAGACGAGTGCAATTGTGCAGTAGTTTGGCATAACCTTTCTTTGGGATTGGAATGAAAACTGACCTTTTCTAGTCCTATGGCCAGTGCTGAGTCCTCCAAATTTGCTGGCATATTGAGTGCAGCACTTTCACAGCATCATCTGTCAGGATTTGAAATAGCTCAACTGGAATTCCATCACCTCCACTAGCTTTGTTCATAGTGATGCTTCCTAAGGCCCACTTGACTTCACATTCCAGGATGTCTGGCTCTAGCTGAGTGATCACACCAACATGATTATCTGGGTTGTGAAGATCTTTTTTGTACAGTTCTTCTGTGTATTCTTGCCACCTCTTAATATCTTCTGCTTCTCTTGGGTCCATACCATTTCTGTCCTTTACTGTGCCCATCTTTGCATGAAATGTTCTCTTGGTATCTCTAATTTTCTTGAAAAGATCTCTAGTCTTTCCCATTCTATTGTTTACCTCTATTTCTTTGCATTGATCACTGAGGAAGGCTTTCTTATCTCTTCTTGCTATTCTTTGGAACTCTGAATTCAAATGTGTATATCTTTCCTTTTCTTCTTTGCCTTTAGCTTCATCATGTGTATATTATGTGGGACTGCAGTTATTATCCAATGACATTTTTATGGAGGGGAACAGATGTAGTTTGGGATTGGTAATATGATGTCAGGTATTCAGTCAAAGACAAGATTGGGGTTATGAATTCAAAATTCACTTTTGCCTAATTTTTACAGTACCTGCATGTGCTAAATTGCTTCAGTGGTGTTTGACTCTTTGAGACCCTATGGATTGCAGCCCACCAGGCTCCTCTGTCCATGGGATTCTCCAGGAAAGAATACTGGGGTGGGTTGCCATGCCCTTCTCCAGGGGATCTTCCTGACCAGGGATTCAACTCGCATCTCCTGCAGCTCCTGCATTGCAAGTGGACTCTTTACCGCTGAGCCAATGGGGAACCAGTTTTTACAGTAACTACCTTCAAGTTTTCCCTGCTTGATTTGAGAGGATGGTATTCTGCACCTCAGCACAGCAGAATTCAGCTAATTTCTTTGCTTATTAAATTCTTCACCTTTTTTGTATTTGCTTTGTTAGCTAATAAACAGATTATAGCTCTACATCATAGCTTTAAATGAAATTATGTAAATCACAACATCTGGTATATAGTTAGTGCTCAATTGGTGTTAACTATTACTATTATTATGTGGTTACTTTTTCAGATTTTTAAAAAAAAATATTTCACATTCTTTAAATACTTGATTAAAATGCAAAAAAACAATTGTCCTTCAAACAAAACTCAAACTTACACTGCCTTCTGGTAAGACACTGTTAGCTTCCTATTGCTGTTATAACAAATTACCATACATTTAGTGACTTAACACAAATTTGTTTTCTTACAGTTCTGGAGAGAAATCTAAAATGGTCTCTCTGGACTAGGATCAAAGTGTCAGCCGTGGGCTGCTTTCCTTTCTGAAGACTCTAAGGCAGAATCTGTTTCCTGGCCTTTTCCAGCCTCTAGAGGCTGCATGCGTTCCTTGGCTCATGCTTGTTCCTCAAACAACTGAATCACTCTGACCTCTGCCCTTGTTGTCATATGTCCTTCTCTGACTCTCTTGCCTCCCTCTTTTGCTTTTAAGGAGCTTTGTAATTACGTTGGGCCCATCTGGATGAGCCAGGCTAATCTCACTATCTCAGGATCATTAATTTAAACATATCTGCAAAGTCCCTTTTGCCATGTAAGGTAACATACTCACAGGTTTCAGGAATTATGATGTGGACATCTTTGGGCAGCGGTTGCTCTGCCTGCCCCAGAAACTTCCTGAAATTACTAATGATAAGACCAAAGTTGGCATTATATATCAGCAAAGGGAGGAAGAAAGGATACTTATTTCACTGTCCTTTAAATAGACCTTAGCCAAATGTTGATGGCATACCAAAGACAAACCCTTTGACTATTTGTTTCCTTAGAATTGGGCAATTTTTTTAATCTAATAGGTTCTGAATACCTTCCAGGATTTCAGTCTTAGCAATATTTTATATACAGTTGACCTTTGAACAATAGGAATTGAATTGTGCAGGTCCACCTATTTATTTTCAATAAATACTGCTACAATACTGTACAATCTGAGGTTGGTAGCATCTGAAGATGCAGAACTACAGATTCCAAGGGCAGACTGTAAAGTTATACTCAGATTTTCGACTGTGAGGAGAGTTGATCAATGCCCCTAACTTCTGCATTGTTCAAAGATCAACTGCATATGTGTATATATATATATATACACACACACATCTGTATATTTACATGTATAGGACCATCTCATCTACCCACAACATGGCAACATGTTCCTAAGCTAAAGCTTCGGAAATGCATATGTACACACACATACACATACACAAAGTCACACACAAGCTGTCCTGAGTAGCCAAAATAGCTGACGAAAAATTATTAAGACTATTGTGTTTCACTAACAGGAAAATCTTAGACTCATTCTCAGATCCTATCGCTTGATGTATAGTTCTAATAAAATTGGCTATCTTGTTTTCAAACCTTGGCCAACTTCAAGTAGAAAATTAGAAGAGCAAGAAGGAAAGCTCTAGGCAGGTAAATTGACAAAACTAAGCAGACCTGAAGACCAATATCTCAGTCAACCATGTGCCTTGTTTATATAATATAGTCAAATGAAAAAAAATATTAATAAATCTGGGCATTCAAGAAAGGAAAGTGAGAAATAAGAGGTGTTTTCAGGAGAATCTATTAATTATCAAACCTTTGGATAATCACTAACTTTCTGGGCTTTCACTTCTTCATATAAAAAAAAATGCAGACTATTTGATGTCTAGGTTCCTGTCTACTCTAGAATTCTATGATTTCAAATGACAATAATATCTTGTCACAGAGGAGAAAATCAGAAGTGCTATGTATTATGGTATATATTATTATTTTTTAGTGTATTTACAATATGAACCTAATATGTTACCACACTTAAGGGATAACTTAAGTGTGTCTAGGATGATTAAGAGTGAGGCAGGCAGGGCAACGAACTTCAGTAGTGTCACAACCAGAACAATAAGTAATATTTATGATGCTTTAATCTAACTAGCAATTAACAGTTACTATGTGCCAGGCATTGTGCTTGCTGCTAAGTCTTCATGAGAAATTAATTTATTTTTGTGTTTCCTGGAAACAGGTGGAGAGCAATTTGGTAGTAACCAAATTAAAACTTTAGGGAATTCCCTGGCAGTCCAGTGGTTAGGACTTTTACTGCCAAACCCACATGGTGCAGCCAAAACACAAAGCAAAACAAAACAAAACAAAAATCTCCAAAAATATGTAAATGTTTTGATCTAGAAATTCTTCTCAGATATTGTTCAACAGAAACTTTCTTTTTTTTTTTTCGAACAGAAACTTTCATGCAAGTGCTCAACATATCTGTTCAAAGATGCTTACTTATGCATTGTTTGTAATAGTAAA
Organism: Bison bison bison; assembly: GCF_000754665.1. Classification (NCBI taxonomy): domain Eukaryota; kingdom Metazoa; phylum Chordata; class Mammalia; order Artiodactyla; family Bovidae; genus Bison; species Bison bison. Next base: position 7,631,622 of record NW_011495048.1, read on the forward strand.
ACCAAGGAAATGACCTCAATGTCCATTAATAGAATGAGACAGACCTATATATACCAACATGAAAACATGCCACAGACACAATACGAAATGACAAATAAATTTATGACAGTATGTTTTTCTGTTGTTGATATATAGATATAAGAATATGCATTAAAAAAGAATATGCATAAAAATACCTGGAGGATACACAACAAACAAGGGACAGGATGATGGAGGTTTTTTCTTTCTACATTTTTTATAATATTCACTTAAAAATAATAAACACATTACATAGGAAAAACAATACAGATAAAACAAATGTAATAATACAAAATAAGAGGTGAGACAAAAAATAAAATATTTTAGAAATATTTTCATGAGGGATTATTGAAACTTCATTTAAAACAACATGTTTTCCAAGAATTTGAAACAGGTAAGTTGTTTCACCTGCAGTTCTCTAACCCAGTAGCTAGAAGCTGTGAACTTTGACTCAGTTTACCCCTTTCTTCATCCTGGTTGGTTCCAGCTTTAAGTAAAGCTTTTCACCTGAACTTGCTCTTTAAGAGCCCTGGATTCAGAACAGGGGAGAATAGTGAGCCTGTGCATGCGAATTTGTTTACGGTGAGTCTCTCAGAGGAAATCATGTGCATGTCTGTTTACTTTTCCTTGGAACCTAGAAGGTCACCTCTAAAAATAATCTCGCTCAGTGTCAGAGCTTCCGTGACACAGAGGTACATGCCTCACATGCTCTCTGCAGTTAGTGCCCCATGCCAGGCCTATCCAGTTCCCCAAAGGACATAGACCAGAGAGGAGGGGAAAGCAAATGCCAGCTAAACTGTCCAGCTAATAATGGATAAGCTCTTTAAAAAAAACGGCCCATACTTATTCTCATGGCTGACATTCTAACTAATGACATTGAACTTTTAAATATTTATTGGCTGTTTGCATTATTCTTTTGTGAACTTCCAAAGGAAATACTAAGAGAATTTCTGAACCAGAGCACATGATTCTGGTTACTGGGCTTTGCAATAGACACATCTGAGATGGTTAACCAGCCTTTACTTCTTCCAGGGTTGCAAAGACTTGGACACAACTTAGCCACTGAACAACAACAACAACCTCTTCCAGAAGGGCTCTGAAGCTCACGTTAAATTGGTGGGCCTGAGAAACTATGCCTTACTTGGGAATATGTTCCCTTTGCCTCCGACCTCCACTTCACTCCTAACTGATTGAATATTCCCTTAACTCATGTTGGGCAGAGATCACATTGTGGAAGACTTTGAAAGCCAGACTATGCATTCTGAAGAAGGCAGCAAGATGATGAGAGCTCTGCTTTAAGATTAATCGGCATTAGTGTAAAACAGACTTGCAAGAGAAAAGTGAGAAGAAAGAGAGATCGGTTAGAGGTCTATTGTTTAAGTCAGAAACAATGAAAGTCTGAACTAAAGTCATGTGCAGGAGAGAAAAGGATAAAAAGATGGTAACTGAAGAAGCAGAATCTATGGAATTTTATGCCTGATTGGATCCAGGGTACAAAAGGAATTCCACATGTTATAGAAGACTCCAAGGCTTCTGTTAGGAAACTGGTGGTGCCATTATGGAGATGTCCCACACGGGGCTCTGAACTCATCTTCTCACACCAACAACTGTTTTGTCATCTATCTTCAATTGTTCACGTTCATTTAAGCCTACTCAAGAGTCTCCCATATTTTAAAAACAAAATAAAGCAAACAGAAACAGACCTTTCCCCTTGAGAGGCAGAGGGAAAAGTAGGCTATTGACATCCTCACCTTAAATGTAAGGAGCCAAGACAAGCTATCTATGATTAAAGGAATGAAAAATAGAGCATAAGTATGTTGCGAAGGTGGCCAGCAGAGAAATAGAATGGTGATACAACCACTTTGGCTGAGAGAGGTATAAGAGAAATAAATTTTTATTTAGCATATCAGGAAATTAATAGATAATGTCTACTTCCTTGGTTGCTCAGATGGTAAAGTGTCTGCCTACAATGCGGGAGACCTGGGTTCAATCCCTGGGTCCTGAAGATCTCCTGGAGAAGGAAATGGCAACCCACTCCAGTATTCTTGCCTGGAAAATCCTATGGACGGAGGAACCTGCTAGGCTATAGCCCATGGGGTCGCAAAGAGTCGCACACGACTGAGCGACTTCACTTCTCCACTTCAAGGTAAATCAAGAAATAGTCATATTATGAGGTTAATTAGCAATATGGAGGTTACCACAACACAGAAGTAGTTCAAAGTAGTTGCCTCTGGGCAGGGGAGGGTAACTCAGAGGATTGTTGCTTTTTGAACCAACTGTATGTAATTCTTCAATGTGGTTTTCTTTCTTTTCTTAAAAATTTTTGACCACACCATACAGCATGTGGGATCTTAGGTCCCTGGCCAGGGATTGAACCTGCACCCCCTGTATTGGAGAGAGAAGTCTTAACCACTGGACTGGTGGGGATTTCCTTGATATGGTTTTTGAAGTTTTTTCCTTTTTTTCTTCAGTATGACAAAGATAGAGGTCTTTTAAAAATCCTCCCTAAATTCACATTTTGTTATAGTTACCATTAGCTCTTTTCATCCTTAAAATATATTCCTTAATATGTAGTAATAAAAGCCAACATTTATTGAATCATTGTTATGTGCCATCATTCTTAGCACTGCTTTATTTTCATCATCTCATTTAATCTTCACAGGTAACTTATTGTAACTAGACATCTTGAAAAAGTTGTCTGTGTTCACTATCCACATTTGTTTACCATCCAATCTCTCTTCAACCCACTCCAGACTGATTTTTGCCACCCAAACTCAGCTGAGACTGCTCTCAGTAAGTTCAGTTCAGTTGATCAGTCATGTCCGACTCTTTGTGACCCCATGAACTGCAGCACACCAGGCTTCCCTGTTCATCACCAACTCTCAGAGCTTGCTCAAACTCATGCCCATCAAGTCGGTGATGCCATCCAACCATCTCATCCTCTGTCATCCCCTTCTCATCCTGCCTTCAGTCCTTCCCAGCATCAAGGTCTTTTCCAGTGAGTCAGTTCTTCATATCAGGTAGCCAAAGTATTGGAGTTTCAGCTTCAGCATCAGCCCTTCCAATGAATATACAGGACTTATTTCCTTTAGAATTGACTGGTTTGATCTTTTTGCAGTCCAAGGGACTCTCGAGAGTCTTCTCCAACACCACAGTTCAAAAGCATCAATTCTTCAGCTTTCTTTATGGTCCAGCTGTCACATCCATACATGACTACTGGAAAAACCATAGCTTTGACTAGACAGACCTTTGTTGGTAAAGTAATGTCTCTGCTTTTTTAATATGCTGTCCAGGTTGGTGATAGCTTTTCTTCCAAGGAGCAAACGTCTTTCAATTTCATGGCTGCAGTCACCATCTGCAGTGATTTTGGAGCCCAAGAAAATAATGTCTCATTGTTTCCATTGTTTCCCCATCTATTTGCCATGAAGTGATGGGACTGGATGCCATGATCTTAGTTTTTTGAACGTTGAATATTCAGCCAGCTTTTTCACTCTCTTCTTTCACCCTCATCAGAGGCTCTTAAGTTCCTCTTCACTTTCTGCCATAAGGGTAGTAGTATTATCTGCATATCTGAGGTTATTGATATTTCTCCCAGCAATCTTGATTCCAGCTTGTGCTTCATCCAGCCCAGGGTTTCTCATGATGTACTCTGCATATAAGATAAATAAGCAAGGTGACAATATACAGCCTGATGTACTCCTTTCCCAATTTGGAAACAGTCTGTTGTTCCATGTCTGGTTCTAACTGTTGCTTCTTGATCCGCATACAGATTTCTCAGGAGGCAGGTTAAGGTGGTCTGATATTCCCACCTCTTTGAGAATTCTCCACAGTTTGTTGTGATCCACAGTCAAAGGCTCTCCGTAAAGACACCCATGATTTCCCTATTGCTGAAACCGGTTACACTTTCAGTGTCTTAAATGCCACTTCTTTCCTCCTTTGCTTCTACAAGATCACACTGTTTTGGTTTTCTTCCTGCTTCTCTGGTTTCTTGTCAGCCTCCTTTAAGGTACTTTCTTCTACTTAGCTCCTAAATGTTGGGTATGCCTCAGAATTCTTTCTTCAGTCTGCTTTTCCTCTCACTTTATATTTCTTTGGAGTATTCATAGACTTATATTGCTTAAGTTACCACTGATGACACTCAAACCTCCATTTCTATCCCAACAGTTCTTTCTCCTGAACTACAACCACTGTGTACCTGACATCCTGTTTTGTGTGTCCCACTAGGACCTCAACTCAACATGTCCCAGGTGAAATACATCACGTTCTCCCATCTCGCCCCTTATTTTGTGTTTCTCAATGACTCTACCACTATCCACACAGCTGCCCACTTCCAAATGTGAACATCATCCTTGATTCCTTAGCTGCCCTCCACATCTAACAACATCTAAGCATCCATTAAGTTCTATGCAGTCTCCATTTTGGATTTCTATTTATCCTCATCTAGGGGGCCACTACCTTAATTTGCTCCACGCCATCTTTTATTTGGACTATGGCAATGGTCTGCTGATTGGTCTCTCTGCCCTCCTGCTTTGGGCCCTTCCTGAGTGCATTCTTGATTTTGCAGCCAGAGAGATTCTTTTTCGTATGCAAATCTGAACCAGCCTCTTCTCTGCTAAAAATGTTCAATGCACCCTCAACCTGGATTCTTGCTGGCTGCTCACCTCTATCTCAGGCTATTTCCCGCTGGCTCCTGCCACACTGAACAGCTTGCAGCCTCCCCACTCTTTCTCCTGTTTCCAGGCATTTGCAGCCACTGCTCGCTCGGCCTGAGATCACCCCTCTCACCCGCTTCTCTCCTTTGCAGTTCCCATTAGTGCTTCTTGATTCAGCTTCCTCCTTGATTCAGCTTCCTCCTTGGTAGAGGTGTTTTCTGACCACAAAGGCTGTATTGGGTGCTCATTCTGTGCGTTTGCACAGGGCCCTATCATAGCACTTACCACACCACCATTTCTACCTGTATCTTCCCTGTTTCTCTCACTAAAATTGCAAACCTGTAGGGGGTGGATGATTCTTCCTGGCTGACAGCATCCACCCATTGAATGAATTATGGGAGGTGGTACTATGCATTAGAAAGAACATGGAGTCTGGATTCAGACCGACTAGATTTTGGCTTCTTCCTCTTGGTTTTTTCAGTTGTAAGATGCAGATCACAGAGCAGCTCACAGAGCTGCTAGGGAGATGAAATGAGGTACCTAGCACAAGATGTGGCACATTGGAGCCTGGAGTCAAGTGTGTGCTCCCTTACCCAACTCAGAGCAACCTGAGAACCCGGTTTGAGGGGAACAGGATGAATTCAGGGTAGGTCATGCAGAAGGAGAAGCCAGTGGGGAGCAGTGAGTGAGTCGGGTCTGAAGCTGGAGTGGGAGCTGGAGGTACAGGTTTAGGAGTCATCAGCACTCAGTCCTGAGGCCTAGGAGTAAATGAGACTGTACATTGGGGAAGGCTTGGGCCTAGGTTTGCCTTCCCAAAAGAAGGAAGAAGTGTTCTGAGGAATGTTAGAGAAGAACCGGAATAATGAGAGAGAAGCAACAGTGTCACACACTGCAGAGAGGCTGAGGAGAATGTGTCAGTGGGCTTGAACTTAATGAGGTCATTGACGTCCTTGGAAAGACTGTCAGTGTCTGTTTTGTGTGGTTAATCATGTGGGACTTGGAGTTCCACAGCAAAAGCCATCGAACTGATAAGCAGGGAAGGAAGAGCTGAAGACAACAATAGCAGCAAAAACTGTTCATAAAGGCTAGTTGGGGCACAAGCCAATGCCCAGATGCCAGGGCTCTTCCCCACCTCTCTTAGTCAATAGTCCTTTAAAATATCATTGGTTCATTAATATGAAAACTAAGGCTTAAAGAAGTTAATTAACTTTTTGGAAGTAAGTGACTTCACATCCCTTGCTCTTAATTGGCCTGCTGGGGGTGGGACAGTTTGGGGGAGGGGACCTGGAGAAATCAGTCTGGGAGTCAATGGAGAGGTGTGGCAAGGCTTCTGGATAGTTAGGGGATGTTTTATATATATAACATAGCTTCCCTGGTGGCTCAGAGGTTAAAGCATCTGCCTCCAATGTGGGAGACCCAGGTTCAATCCCTGGGTCGGGAAGATCCCCTGGAGAAGGAAATGGCAACCCACACCAGTATTCTTGCCTGGAGAATCCCAGGGACAGAGGAGCCTGGTAGGCTACAGTCCATGGGGTCGCAGAGTCGGACACGACTGAGTGACTTCACTTCACTTCACTTCACTTATATAATATACTTCCCTGACACTGTAGGCCAAGTCGTGAGTGAAGTTTGCATGCACGCATGCATGCTAAGTTGCTTACTGTACACCAAAGGCTACATCTAGAGCTGCACAGCTCCACAACATTTCTGCACTCATAGAATGCTCTCCATCTGTGCTGTTGAATACAGTCGCCATTAACCACATGTAGCTACTGAGCACTTGAAATGAGGCTGCTGTGACCAAGGAATCGAACTTTTAATTGTATTTAGTTTATTAGTTAATTTTAATTAGTTTATTTTTAAACATTTTTATTTATTTTCTATTTTTTAGCCACACCATGTGGCATGCAGGATCTTAGTTCCCTGACCACGGATGGAACTGGCATCCCCTGCAGTGGATGTGCAGCTCCTTAACCACTGGACCACCATGGTAGGCCCTAATTTTAATTAAATTTTAAAACAACTCATGAATTTATTGAAAAATTATAAGTATATTTTGAAAAATAGTATTTGTTGCTGTTCAGTCACTAAGTCGTGTCCAACTCTTTGCAACCCCATGAACTGTAGCATGCCAGGCTCCTCTCTCCTTCAGTATCTCCTGGAGTTTGCTCAAATTCATGTCCATTGAGTTGATGATGCTATCTAACCATCTCATCCTCTGCTGCCTTCTTCTCCTTTTGCCTTCAATCTTTCCCAACATCAGGGTCTTTTTCACTGAGTTGGCTCTTCACATCATGTGGCTAAATTACTGGAGCTTCAGCTTCAGCTTCAGTCCTTCCAATGAATATTCAGGGTTGACTTTCTTTAGGATTGACTGGTTTGATCTCCCTGCAGTCCAAGGGACTCTCAAGAGTCTTCTCCAGCACCACAGTTCAAAAGCATCAATTCTTTGGATAAAACTACTTTTTCAATTAAAAATTTTATTAACATTCAAACTGATATTTGTTGTACATGTAATAATATACACTAGATTTCTAAGACATATGAAAGAAATGAATGTGAAATAGCTCATTAATACTTTTTAATTGGCTACATGTTGAAATGTTAATGTTTTCAATTGTGCTGTGCTTAGTTGCTCAGTTGGGTCCGACTCTTTTCGACCCTTTGGACTGTAGCCTACCAGGCTCCTCTGTCCATGGGATTTTTCAGGCAAGAATACTGGAGTGGATTGCCATTTTCCTCCTCCAGAGGATCTTCCTGATCCAGGGGTCAAACTTGCATCTCCTATATTTCCTGCATTGGCAGGCGGATTCTTTACCTGCTGAGCCATCAGGGAAGCCCCAAAATTTTTGATGTGTTTATTTAAATAAGTATATTATTAAAATTAATTTCACCTGGTTGTAGAAAAAAATTTAATGTGGCTACTAGAAAAATGTTAATTGAACCTATGGTAGGTATTATATTTCCACTGGATAGCTTTGCTCTGAAGGTAGGGTCCTGGTACTAACAGAAGTTTCAGTCAAGTGGTGGGCTTGGAAGGCCTTTCCCCACCTTTTACTACGCTAGTTGTCTCCATTTGTTCTTTCTCTCCATCCTTATTTCTCAGACCCCTGAGGTAGGGAAGGGATTAGGTACCTAATCATACCTCTATAGGGTATTTAATTTTAAAAGACAGCAGAGGTCATGTAGCTGCTTCACATAAAGAAGTGGCTCACTGTAACTGGATTTAAGGCCTCTGAGGCGGGGTATTTGGCCTTCTAAAAGTCTCTGTTGATAGGTGTTGGTGGCATCCTTCTTAGATTTCCAAGATTGTCCCGATTTACAGGTTCTGACCATGTAAGTATTCACACTTGTCAAACTTTGAATCCCAGTTTAAAATTCCAAAATGTGTATCTATGGGAAATTATATGTTCTGCTTATCTATAATACCACTTTATTATTAAAAATGGGCTTTTCTGAGGAGTTGAAGGATACGTGTACTTGCAAACCTGTTTCGCTAAAGCCCCAAATCAGAGCTGGCATTTCTGGGTGACAGAATAAAACACTGACAATTGTACATCTCCAAAGTTGGCTCTTTGGAGCCTCTATTAAAAGGACATGGAGTAGAATCTCTTATTTATTTTTGATTTTAAAACAATGTAGCCTTGGGGAAAACAACAGAGAGAGGGCATTTGGGTACACTCACATTGTTGCTGAGAGGACTAAATGAACTCATATATGTAAGATGCTTGGACCAGTGTCTGAAATATAATGAACCCTCAACTCAGTCAATGTTAACTATTAACATAAAATAGGCACAGGATACTGCTAGCACACACATATTGTTAGAAAACATAAGGTTAGAACAGTCAGACTCCAGGGAGCTGGGTACAGCTGGACCTCAAGAACTTTGGATGCTGCAGGCACTCTCTGTCTCTCGTCTGTGCCTCTGTGTGTGCTGATTTCAGTCTTGCTCACTGAAGATGAGCTTCCTCACGTGGCCAGAAACCAACAACTCCCAAAACTATCTCTTACAATTTCTTCCAACTGGAGAGAGCTTCTTCTGAGTTATAGCTGGAAAAAAAAAAAAAAAAATCCAAGGGAAAGGCTACAGGTGACTTTAGCTTAGCTCAGGTACCCATCCTTAGACCAGCCTACTTTGGTGGTGGGAGTGAGGACATACAAGAGCCTGGTTGCTCCCATGGAAAACCAATGGTTGGAGTTTGGGTAGAGAAATTCCCCAACATAAAGGAGACTGTTGAGCACACCCCTGCCAGACTCAGACGTGTGCTGGGGACTGCCAGAGAAAAGCCTAGCCCCAGCTCAAAAACTGCAGCAAATTGAGCCTGTCATTTAACTGCTTCCATTGCAGCTCATCACTGAGTCCTTTCTTAAAGGGACATTCAAACAACCTATCTCTCCATGGTTGCCAAGGTTTACCCTTTGTGCCATGGATTTACTTCTCCACATAACAGGTTCAGGGAGTAGCTCCTCCATGTTCCTCCATCCTGTAGGGTCTGAGCTTTTGTTAACCATACCCTTCTCTGGCTGGGATTACTGCACTTGTGCTGACCTTGGAACACCGGGTCGGAGTTAGGTATGAACACTGCCTATGCACTTGCTTATTGCTCTGGAGACTATCTCAGAAGGAACAGCCTGGGGGAAAACAAGGAGATCTGGACTATGTCATTGTGGTGTCTTGGGAAAGATAGATCAAAGAAAGTTTTGTAGTATGCAATCAGAAATAAAAGCTGGACTCAGAGTGGACTCTGCACCTCAGCCCAGTAGAGGCTGCAGGTCCCCTGACCCATTGCACCAAATTTCGTGTTTCTGTTCCCATTCTTGTTGCTCACTCCCGGACCTTTAGGGCAACAGTTGGCGCCCAACATGGGGCTGGAGCGAAAGTGAAAATACAGCGACGCAGAACCTGGGACGGTTGAGAGGCCTCTGAAAATTCTCGCTGGTAAGTCTTCAGGCATTCAGGGTTAAAGTGGGAAATGTTGAGAGTGCAGAACACTATTGCCCATATATTTGTTTATTAAGACAGCTCTTGAAAGCGTGAGGAGCTTCTATTAGTGAAGGGCGATTATTAGAATTGTTACAAGCAGTGGATAAATATTGCTGCTGTTTCCCGTCAATAGGGACCTTAGATTTAAAAGTCTGGAAAAAAAAATTAATAAAAGTCTGGAAAAACGTTGGAGCCAAGTTAAAGAAAGAACATACAAAAGGAACTCTGCTCCCTGTTTATATTTGGAGTACATGGGCATTAATTAAGTCAGTACTGGGACCTTTGCAGACTTCTGATTCTTTTGATGAAAGACATGACAATTCTTTTGAAAAACCTCAAAATCAATATAGGGAGGCCAGTCACTAAATTATGTCCAATCAAGGTTATATACCAAGATTGGGACTGGGCAAAAAATCAACAAGGAAGAATTTATGCTTTGAATGCTCAAGATTTCAAACCCCCACCCCCTTTTTAATTGGTGGCTCAGATGGTAAGGCGTCTGCCTGCAATGCAGGAGACCTGGGTTCGATCCCTGGGTCAGGAAGATCCCCTGGAGAAGGAAATAGCAACCCACTCCAGCATTCTTGCCTGAAAATCCCATGGTCGATGGAGCCTCACAGGTTACAGTCCATGGGGTCACAAAGAATCAGACACGACTAAGTGACTTTACTTTCTTTCATTTTTCCTTTTCACTAGCAGTCACTGCTCCTATTAATCTTCCTCCACCCACACCTATATCTCTTAATTGGAAAATTGATCAACCTGTGTGGATAGAGCTACTGCTGCTAAGTCACTTCAGTCGTGTCCGACTCTGTGCGACCCCATAGACGGCAGCCCACCCGGCTCCCCTGTCCCTGGGATTCTCTAGGCAAGAGCACTGGAGTGGGCTGCCATTTCCTTCTCCAATGCATGAAAGTGAAAAGTGAAAGTGAAGTCGCTCAGTCTTGTCCGACCCTCAGCGACCCCATGGACTGCAACCTTCCAGGCTCCTCTGTCCATGGGATTTTCCAGGCAAGAGTACTAGAGTGGGGTGCCATTGCCTTCTTTGGTGGATAGAGCAGTGGCTTCTAAAACAAGAAAAATTGGATGCTTTACATAAATTAATTAATGAACAGCTTAGCAAGGGACATATTATTGAGTCCTTTAGCCCTTGGAATTCTCCAGTGTTCGTTATACAAAAGAAATCTGGTAAATAAAAAATGCTTACTGATTTGAGAGCTGTTAATGCTGTTATTGTTCCAATGGGTACTTTACAACCTGGTCTACCTAATCCTAGTATGATTCCAAGAAATTGGCATTTGTTTGTTACTGATCCCAAAGATTGTTTTTTCACTATTCCTTTATACCCTGATGATCAACCTACATTTGCCTTTTCAATTCCTTCCATTAATTTAAAGGAGTCACATAAAATATTTCAATGGACTGTGTTACTTCAAGGTATGCTTAACAGTCCCACTATTTGTTGAAATGTTGTAGCCAAGGCTTTACACCCAGATAGCAATTTCCTCATGTATATATCATTAATGATATACTGTGACTACAAAAAAGAGAAATGACATTTTTGACACTGAATGGCCATGATATTCTTTAGACTCTGGAGAAAACTGGTTAAAATAAAATCTTTTTTGAAATTGCAAAACTGGTTCTTCTTACACATGCAGTTAGGAAAAAGTTGACTTGTTAAAATACTTTTTTGGAGCTCCAATTCTGCCTGGGAAACAAAAACAGGCTAGGGAAAAAACCTGAAGTTAGCTCTTATCATGTCCTTGGGATACACAGCCCACTCTATCTGGGATTCCAGCCATAAACAAATTGGTAGAACTCAAACCAAAAAAAAAAAAAGATGGGGCAAAAAGATATTTTAAATTTCAAGTGAAAAACTGTGTCTGTCTGTCTAAATTTATCTGTGTCTCAGTGTGTGTCTTTGTTTTTGGATAATATGAAGTTATTTATATATGAGCATTATTTAAATTCAGGTTCACATGAGCTGAAAAATATTCAATATTAAATATCTAACATTGATGTTTGTTTGCTAATCTAATTAAGACATGTCTTATGTCATCAACATTGTGTAATACTTTTATTGTCCCTAGGTTTAAGGTAAACTAAATTTGTCAACAAAAAAGTAATTCTTTATATATATAAATATATATAAGTGAGATGAAAACTTTTAGATAAACTCTATTAAAAATAATTATATTTTAGAAATGTCTATCTAAAATAATCTCTGAGGATTGAGGTAACTTAAATTTCTAGAGTTGTACTAAACTAAATGATAAAAGTTTATTGAATAGCTAGGTCATTTCCAAATAAAGTAAGATTTTAAAACATTAATTACTGAACACTAACTTCCTCTTACAGAAAGTTTCTCTTACAGAAAAACTAAAGAGATTTTGGACTACTAATAAATATGTTCGGTGCCTCCTGAGATGTTCTCTATTAAAAAAAAAAAAAAAGCAAAAAAGCAAATGTTAAAAAAAAATTAAAACTGGTATTTATGTTCACCAATCTATAAAATGCTAATATACAAGACAGTTCACGGTTGCTAAAGAAAAGTAAGATGTGTGTTTTTAATAAAAAGTTATAAGGAATGGAGTTACATTCTATTAAGGAAAAAGGAAGTACATCTAAACTGACAAGTGGCTGTTCTCTGAAAGGGCAAATGGAGTGATGAATACAAAAGTGTAAAAGAAGTTTGTGCAAGTGGAAGAGAGTTTTATGCATGATACAAGTTTCTTAAGACATTAAACTGCCTTTGAAATATTTTATTGTTACTTTGACTAAGTTAATAACTATTGTTTCACAATGAATATAAGCTGTTACCAATCTGAAATTTGATTTTTTCTTCCTTTAAAAAAAAAACCAAAATCTTCTTGGAATATGACTTTTGATAATAGACCATATAAATTTCCATCTAAGTGATTCCTAAATTGATGCTTTTGAACTGTGGTGTTGGAGAAGACTCTTGAGAGTCCCTTGGACTGCAAGGAGATCCAACCAGTCCATCCTAAAGGAGATCAGTCCTGGGTGTTCATTGGAAGGATTAATGTTAAAGCTGAAACTCCAATACTTTGGCCACCTGATGCGAAGAGCTGACTTATTTGAAAAGACTCTGATGCTGGGAGGGATTTATATGCTTGTTTTGCTGTTGTGTACCAAAAACTATTAAAAAACTGATAATGGCCCTGTTTATACCAGTAGAACATTCCAACAATTTCTTAAAATTTGATCTATAAAACATTCTACTGACATTCCCTATAATCCACAAAGTCAGGCCATAATGGAGAGGGCTAATTAATCACTTAAATATATAATCCAAAACCAAAAAGGGGGAAATGACATAGGGCAATAAACAATATCAAATAAAGCTTTATTTACTCTCAGTTTTTGAATATTTCAACACAAGCTATGGAAACTGCAGCTGAGCGACATTTTCAGGCTAGATCCACAAATACAATTAAGACTGTGATTTGGTGGCAAGATCCACTAACAAATGCTTGGTCAGCAAGAAAGTTAATTACATGGGAAAGAGGGTTTGCTTGTATCCTCCCAGGAGAAGATCTAGAACCTGTGTGGATTCCAGCTCGTAGAGTAAAACTGAGCAGAAACAACCAGTGACTCCAGACAACCTCATCATGGTTATGTTTGCCCTGATAACCATCGCAGTGAGTATACCCCCGGTTTTAGCAAAAGCAAAGAATTATACTTATTGGACATATATACTTAACCCCCCATTACTAAAACCCATTGATTGGGGGGAGTCTATGATCCCCATTTATGTTAATGATTCTTCCTGGATACCAGGACCTGAAGATACACGCCTTCCTCTTGTTTAAAAAGAGGAAGGGGCTCCCTTCAATGTTACTTATGGGTATGAATCCTGGCCAATTTGTGTAGGACCAGCTACAGGATGTGTTAAATTATCTATGCAAGCCTGGCTGTCCACTAATTCTTTAAATCATAACTACACTAGTGTTCAACTACATCTTCTCGCTGGTCTGAGTTTTGCTTACAACGACTTAGAACCCAGTAATGACACCAAATCAGACAGACCTTTCTGTGAGCATCGCAAGCTGTGGACTGAAAAACAAGATTGTATTCCGTGGGATAATTGCCGCGGGACTGAAGGAGTAATTTTGATTAATGGTTCCTATGGAATTGTATGGGACTGTCCTCTAAGGGGTATGCAGTCGCTAATTGCTCTCATCAAAATCAGTCCTACAATCCTCACAAAAGGCTGTGTTCAGTTCAGTTCAGTTCAGTCGCTCAGTCGTGTCCGACTCTGCGACCCCATGAATCGCAGCATGCCAGGCCTCCCTGTCCATCACAAACTCCTGGAGTTCACTCAGACTCACGTCCATCGAGTCAGTGATGCCATCCAGCCATCTCATCCTCTGTCGTCCCCTTTTCTTCCTGCTCCCAGTCCCTCCCAGCATCAGAGTCTTTTCCAATGAGTCAACTCTTCGCATGAGGTGGCCAAAGCACTGGAGTTTCAGCTTTAGCATCATTCCTTCCAAAGAAATCCCAGGGCTGATCTCCTTCAGAATGGACTGGTTGGATTTCCTTGCAGTCCAAGGGACTCTCAAGAGTCTTCTCCAACACCACAGTTCAAAAGCATCAATTCTTCGGCGCTCAGCCTTCTTCACAGTCCAACTCTCAAGGTGCATAAAGTCTTTGACCATACTAACATTACCACTCATTCAGATCATCCAATTATATGGCATGGTAATGACATGTCACCCCCCTTTTCCACAATTGAATCAAGGAAGAGGGCAAAGGGAGATTTGGAAATTGACTTTAAGTCTTAAAAAATTCCAAGTTTGGGATGGACATTATTCCAATAAAACTAATTATTCATTGACATTTAATACCAGTACAAACTGGACATTTTCTATTCAGGCTTGTGTGAGAGATCTTATGTGCTCTTGAAAGGAACAGTTTCTATCAATGAAAGTGTACAGAAACTTTCTTGCCAGGATTGCAAATTATATACTTGCTTATATTCTTCACTTTATAATTCTAATCACTCATTTGTGGTATTAAAAAGGAGACTGGGAATATGGCTTCCAGGAAATCAAGCCAGACCTTGGGAAGGCTCCCCTGAAATACATGCTCTTTTAAAGGTTATAAGGAAAGTACTGCAACATTCCAAAAGGTTTACTGGACTCCTTATAGCACTATTGTGGGAATTATTGCTATAGCCACAACCGCAGCAGTAGCCAGGGTGGCACTGCATCAAACTGTACAAACGACTACATTTGTATAGTAGTGGCACCAAAATGCAAGTTCTGCCTGGGGAAGTCAAACGCACATCGACCAAAAACTTAATGGACGATTGACTGATTTAGAAAATACAGTTCTACTAGGGGACAAAGTGCAAAATTTCAAATTACAGATTCATCTTCAGTGTGATTGAAATATCTCTTCATTTTGTGTCACACATAAGTATAATCAAAGTACATATACTTGGGATCAATTATCTAAACTTTGAGAGGAAACATTCGTAATAATCTATCCACTTGCAGCTGTCTCAGACAGTAAAGAATCCACCTACAATGCAGGAGACCTGGGTTCGATCCCTGGGTTGGGAAAATCGATAGATTATTACAAATGTTTCCTCTCAAAGTTTAGATAATTGATCCCAAGTATATGTACTTTGATTATACTTATGTGTGACACAAAATGAAGAGATATTTCAATCACACTGAAGATGAATCTGTAATTTGAAATTTTGCACTTTGTCCCCTAGTAGAACTGTATTTTCTAAATCAGTCAATCGTCCATTAATTTTTTGGTCGATGTGCGTTTGACTTCCCCAGGCAGAACTTGCATTTTGGTGCCACTACTATACAAATGTAGTCGTATATATAGTTTGATGCAGTGCCACCCTGGCTACTGCTGCGGTTGTGGCTATAGCAATAATTCCCACAATAGCTGCTATAGAGTGCCTGATGAACTATGGAATGAGGTTAGTGACATTGTACAGGAGACAGGGATCAAGATCATCCCCATGGAAAAGAAATGCAAAAAAGCAAAATGGCTGTCTGGGGAGGCCTTACAAATAGCTGTGAAAAGAAGAGAAGTGAAAGGCAAAGGAGAAAAGGAAAGATATAAACATCTGAATGCAGAGTTCCAAAGAATAGCAAGAAGAGATAAGAAAGCCTTCCTCAGTGATCAATGCAAACAAATAGAGGAAAACAACAGAATGGGAAAGACTAGGGATCTCTTCAAGAAA
>NW_011495048.1:7647613-7648026 GCF_000754665.1 Bison bison bison
GGGCTCGAGAAAGGAAATGGTATGGACCTAACAGAAGCAGAAGATATTAAGAAGAGATGGCAAGAATACACAGAACTGTACAAAAAAGATCTTCATGACCCGGATAATCATGATGGTGTGAACACTCACCTAGAGCCAGACATCCTGGAATGTGAAGTCAAGTGGGCCTTAGAAAGCATCACTATGAACAAAGCTAGTGGAGGTAATGGAATTCCAGTTGAGCTATTCCAAATCCTGAAAGATGATGCTGTGGAAGTGCTGCACTCAATATGCCAGCAAATTTGGAAAACTCAGCAGTGGCCACAGGACTGGAAAAGGTCAGTTTTCATTCCAATCCCAAAGAAAGGCAATACCAAAGAATGCTCAAACTACCGCACAATTGCACTCATCTCACACGCTAGTAAAGTAATGCT
>NW_011495048.1:7648860-7658178 GCF_000754665.1 Bison bison bison
ATGCTTTTGAACTGTGGTGTTGGAGAAGACTCTTGAGAGTCCCTTGGACTGCAAGGAGATCCAACCAGTCCATTCTGAAGGAGATCAGCCCTGGGATTTCTTTGGAAGGAATGATGCTAAAGCTGAAACTCCAGTGCTTTGGCCACCTCATGCGAAGAGTTGACTCATTGGAAAAGACTCTGATGCTGGGAGGGATTGGGGGCAAGAGGAGAATGGGGACGACAGAGGATGAGATGGCTGGATGGCATCACTGACTCGATGGACGTGAGTCTCAGTGAACTCCGGGAGTTTGTGATGGACAGGGAGGCCTGGTGTGCTGCGATTCATGGGGTCGAAAAGAGTCGGACACGACTGAGCGACTGATCTGATCTTATCCTTAGATATTACAAGGCTACTATTTCTATTATGCAAAATGTTCACTTTACAATTACTCCCAGAAACTGCTTTATTTAAAGAAATTGAGGAAAGCTTACATAAACTTAACCCCATGATGTGGATTAAAACTTTAGGGGGAGGATTACTTGGTACTATAATATCAGGATGTATATTTTTAACTGTTTTGTGTCTAGTCCTCAGATGCACAAGAAAAACCATCCGAGAACTGATGAAGAAAAAAGTTGTTCAGACAGCGTAAATACTCCTGCAAAAACAAGAAGGGGGAGATGTAGTGGGAATTCCTAATAATGTACTTTCACAGCCTTGAGAAATTTCACAGAAATAGCACCTAGAAAAACAGCATATATTAAGAAACTGTGTTGATGATTACTTTTCATGTTTTTCTTAGAATAATAGCCTTGTTACAAACCCCAAGGCCAGACCAGGAGGGAGTATGACTGGGATCATGAAATCATGGACCATGGAACACCAGGTTGGCGTTAGGTATGAACACTGCCTACACACTTGCTGACTGTTCCCAAGACTATCCCAGAAGGGAACGGCCTGGGGTAAAAACAAGGAGATCTGGACTATGTCAATGCAGTGTCTTGGGAAAGATAGATCAAAGAAAGTTTTGTAGTCTGCAATCAGGAATAAAAGCTGGACTTAGACTGGACTCTGCACCTCAGTCCAATAGAGGCTGCAGAGACCCATTGTACCAGATTTCGTGTTCTGTTTCCATTCTCGTCGCTCGCTCCCGGACCTTTAGGGCAACACTTACGGTTGCAGTTCAGTGACAGATTGCCAAGAGGCACCCATGTGGGTCCCCTGATTTCCACACATAGTCTTCCTCTCTCCCACTGTATAGCGGGAGCCCTGCCTCCACTTGCTGATCAGGGACAATGACCACTCCCAAGATTGTGACTCTTCTTCCAGTCTGTTGCTCCTCAGATGCAGGAATCCAAAGTGCCCAGGCAGCAGCCATAGTTGGTCATTTGCTATGTTCAATGGCAATCGTACACTCCCTGACCAGGCCCTCCAACCCTGCAGAGTCCAGAGCTGCTGGAATAGGAAACAGAAAATCCTCCAGTGAGGTGAAGGTAAGTGGAGCTACTTCTGCTTCCACTTCTTGGTTCCTAGGCACAGATTTCCTTCCTACTGGGGACACAGCACTATATAGAGACCTCTGATTCAGTGCATATACTGCATCCAGGAGCAATGCCCAGTTCTTAAAAGTCTTGCCTCCAATATAGCATTTCAGCTATGCTTTCATCAGGTCATTCCTTCACTCTATCAGGTCAGCAGCTTCTGGTGCTGCCATGAATCACAAGGTCCTGGCCCAAATACCCACAGCTCATTTATTCAGAACAGGGTCCTCTGGTCATATCTTAGGTTGTGTGGGATACTATGCTTGTGGATCAAATACTCTGTCAGCCCCTGGATACCTGTGCAGTGGTAATGGCTGCAACTCTGATGTTAGGAAAAGCAAATCCATATTCAAATAAATGTCCATTTATGTGAGAATGAACTTGTCTTCTGGGATGCCAGGGACCCAATTATTCTACTTATAACTGGTCGGCCTCCTCAAGGAAGAAAGCCATATGAGAGGCTGGGCTTTGGTCTCTGACAGGTTGGATATTCAGAGGCAGTAACTATGAGGTCGTCCTTTGTGTGCATGCTAAGTCCCTTCAGTCGTGTCCAACTCTTTATGACTGCATGGACTGTAGCCCATGAGGCCATTGGGTCCATATGTAGCTTCTGTCTCTGCCATCGTGGCCACTCTGTTCATGCGCCCATTGTGCCAATTCCAGTGACAAAGCTTGCACCTACAATCAAGCTGACTCATCTGTAACAAGATTGGCCTTTTTCCTCCTCCTTTAGCTGATCATACTGGATGTCCCCCTGGCCACAGAGGTGAGCTAAGGGAGGAACACTATTGCTCTTAGCAGGTCCAGTATATCCCAGTCAAGTTATTTAACCACAAGTATCAATTTGGCAGCCAGAAGAGGAGGTGGCATAGCACCAGAGGAGGGATTGGTTGCCTGTGCCATCCTACACAGGGAGGGGCAGGCCACAGGAGGGGGCTCAGGAGAGTCTGCAGAGCCACTGTCTTTGAGGGTATCCACTGAGATGTTATCATTCCATGTTTCAGGACTGCACGTTTTCTCAACCAGAGTATAATGGACCTGCGACGTCTGAGCATTCAACTGTTTGGGGGGCTCCTAACTATCAGATCCTGAGTTTACTCCTCGGTGTGCTAACTCTTCTACTTTCTAAGCTACCAAAGAGATCTGGCTCTTGTATTTACCTGTAACTGTTTGTTAATTGCCCTCCATTTCCAATTATTCCTCTGTAAGATGTCAATGCAACTTTTTAATGCCCGACCAATTCCATTACCCTTATGCTTAATCACATGCATTTAAAAAGGCTTGAATCATCTCACCAGCCAGGGCATTCCGCACTGGGATGGCACTCTCTCAAGTCATTACTGGTGATATTTTTAGCAACTGGGCTACCACTTGTGGCTGAGACTATCCATGACCACATACCACTTGGACGGGGGAATCCTCCTTGACAGCAGGGAGGTATGTGGTCTAGTCCTCAAACTGAGTTTGTCATTTTAGTCCACTTCCAGAACCACTTGTGTCAGTGGGTCCTCTGGGCAGCAGATATCAAGGCAGGGTTAGAAACTCAAGAGGTTTATTGCTGATAACACCTATTAAAGGACAAAAGGGAAAAGGAGCAGGAGTAGTCAGGATAAATCTTTAGAGCGTGATACAGGTCTGACACCTGGAAAGGAGAAGGGAAAGGAAGAAAGACAGAATAGTAAGAGCCTTAAACTGAAGTATGGCTTTGACAAAATCTTGGCCATGCTTAGTTACCTATCTATCACCTCCCAGCCTATTTCAGGTGAAATAGACTGGGCGCTTCCTGGAGATGGTGGCTCTGGTGCGTAGTAACTGGAGGACAGAGGAGGGCTTCTGAGGTTTCGGTAATGATCTGTTTCTTAGTCTGGGTTTCATGTGTGTGGTCATTTTATAAAATTTTATCAAGCCCAGCTTTTATTTGTGAACTTTCATGAATATATGGTATATTTCTATTTTTTTAAGTATTTTTTCTTAGGAAACTTAAGTTTCCATTGGTGTAGGACCTGTTACATAAATTATAGGACAGTCATACAATGGAATGATGAAATGGTTTTAAAATGATGATGAAAATCTATATTTACTGGTACTAAAGTATGTTTGTGATATAGCATTTTTAAATTAAAAAAAGTGACAAAAAATATGTTCAATATGAAGCCTTTTACCAAAAATGTAATAAGGCATATTTTTGTACTTAAAGGATTATGGGTATTTTACATAAAATATTAATAGTGGTTACTTTGGACAGTATATTAATGATTATTATTTTATCTTTTTAATGTAGTTTTTAAATTTTTATAATGAAAATTTAATACTTTTCTAGTCAGATCTCTTCCCCAAAAAGCATTTAAAAATAAATAAATTGGCCTATGTTTTAAAATAAGTAATGAATCTATCTTTCAAGGCTCACACTGAGCATCTACAATGAACAGAACTTTGTGCTAGGTTTTTACAGAAATTAAAAAAAAATTTTTTTTAATTTTTTTATGAGGATAAACTTTGGGAGTTTATCCTTTTCTTAGAGACGTGACAGACACACACAGAATTAGAGAGTTAGTTTATAGTCAACAGCCAGGTTATGAGATCCTATCCTTTAGGGTAGGGAACAAAAGCTTTTTTTTTTATTGGGACTTCCCTAGTGGTCCAGTGGCTAAGACTCCACACTCTGAGTGCAGGGGGCTGGGTTTGATCCCTGGTCAGGGAACTAGATCCCATATGCCACAACTAAGACCTGATGCAGCCAAATAGATAAGTTTTTTTTTTTTTTAAAAAGCTTATTTATCTATGTGCACCCAGGGTCTTTTGGCATCACCTGGAATATGATATTGAAGTTCCATATGTATTGAAGATATTAATGAATAATAGATTAATTTAAAAAAAAGAATGTCAGATGAGTAAAAGGCATTTTGGACTAGGGAATTGTATGGGATGGCTACAGAACTGGCAATGTCATCCATAATCATGCTTCAGCCTGAATCCTTACCTCCTACCCTTACTTCTTTCATGAGTTTTAGACAAATATTTATAACAGCAAACCTGATGCTGATACCTGGCTGTTCCAAAGACTCCTGCAATGTTCAAGGTTGAACTCATTTTCCCACCAATCCTGTTCTTCCTTCTCCTACTGCTAATGCCACTCAGACCAGAATCCATAGAAGTCATCTTGGACTTCATCTTCTCCCTCAGTTTTCACATTCAGTTTGTTATTAAAATGTTATTTCTACTTCTTGGATCACTTTGGAATTTCGACTTTCCTCCCCTCCAGTTTCTTCCCTCTGGTCATTCTACCTTATTATCTGTTGTCTCTGTCATTGCTAAGTTGATTTTTCTATAATAAAATGCAAATTTAATCATAATTCTCTTGCTTAGGGTTGTCTAATACCTCTTTGCTTCTGTTGTAAAACCCACACTCTTTGATTAGCTTGGCTTACACTGTCTTCCACAATTGGTCCTTTCTACCTTGTCCATCTCCCTGCAAGGCTGGGAGCTTCTGGTGTTGGGGATTATATTCTCTTCATCTTCATCATTCCAGTGCCTAACACAGCTTTAAGAACCCAATAAAGTTTTCCTAAATGAGTGGATGAAGAGGTAAGCCCTGAAGTAGGCTTTGAAGTTTGGGCTAAGTGGATAAAATAAAGATAGAGGATCTAATCTGGATCCTTTACACAATTATTGAGTTCCTAAGGTGAGCTTATTGATGAAAGACATTCCTTGTCATTAATTTTTGTATCTCCATAACCTTGCAATGTTTAGCATATAATAGATGTTCAATACATATTGGATTAATTAATCAGTAAATTGATGAATGTTATTGTGTATTTAGCCAAGTGAGTATTTCTTTTGGGAAATGTAATGCTTAATTAACTACAGAGCAACTTATTTGGGGAACAGATGAAAACTCCATTAATACTTTGTGACAAGGCTACTATGCTGGCCAGATATCTGAGCAAACAGATGGCCCTGAAGGCAATTTAATAGGGCATATTTTTTATTGACCAGAATAGGGACCTGCTGTTGAAGAGGACACCTGCCTTCCTGAGGTCAGCAGCTCCAGCATTAGATTTAATAACTGTAACCAGATCTGGCTACAGGTGCTGCCAGCACAGGGCTATCCCAAGGTGTCATTCAGTTCAGTTTAGTTCAGTTGCTTGGCCGTGTCGGACTCTTTGCAACCCCATGGACTGCAGCACGCCAGACCTTCCTGTCCATCTCCAACTCCCAGAGTTCACTCAAACTCATGTCCATTGAGTTGGTGATGCCATCCAACCATCTCATCCTCTGTCATCCCCTTCTCCTCCTGCCTTCAGTCTTTTCCAGCATCAGGGTCTTTTCAGTGAGTCAGTTCTTCGCATAAGGAGGCTAATTTTGGATAAATACCTCCTGGAGGCTTTTAGTATTTCAAAATGAAGACTGTATGCTCTAAGAAGTCATAAAAATTACTGGAGTTTCCATTTTCAGTAGATAGTTAGACTCATATCTTTTATAGTTTGGACATGTAATGGACATGTTGACATTAATACTTATATTGAGGTTTAGAAGTCATATATTTTACTAAGAACTTGTAAAGGTCCTAGGAACTTGCTTCCAAAATACCGTGTTATAAAAAGTGACCCTGGTGCAATATAATCACTCCTTTCGGAGAACTTGCAAGTAAATTTAGTTAGTTAAAGCTTCTGCCAGCATGATTCTAGCCCAGGGAATAACAAGGATATCTTCGGTTGCCAGTTGATCTTATCTGCTGCTTCTCCTGCTGCCTAATTTGGAGAAACTCCATTTTGCTGCATGTTCAAGTCTCTGGATTATTGTACCCTTGGACTTTTTTTCTCCATGTATTTGTTTCTCTGGAGCTTTTGAGGAAACTTCGTGGTCTGTGATATAGTGCCTTTTACTCAAACTACAACAGGGTAAGCTGGTTAAAATATCAACAGTCAAGACTTTGTAAAGATTTTTTTTTCTTGACAGAAAGGGTATTAATCAACTCATTAGTTAAATGAAGAGATTAAAACTTAATAACAGCCTTGGCTAATCTTCCATCATTAAGTTGGAATGTGGCTAAAGGCTTTCTACTGTCATGCCAACACAAAATGCTTTTCTTGCTTCCGGTTTAACTAGCTAGTAACTTCAACAAATAAAGCTTAAATCTTAAATTGAGATGGTTTTCTTTTGGCCCTCTAGGGCAGAAAATGGAGAAACAAAAAGGAAGAAGACCAATTTATTCATCCTGGTCACCAAGAGGCTTAGAGCTTTAGGGAAATATTTCCCCAGAGATGATATGATGGAAGGAAAGTTATGACTAACCTAGATAGCATATTCAAAAGCAGAGACATTACTTTGCCAACAAAGGTCTGTCTAGTCAAGGCTATGGTTTTTCCAATAATCATGTATGGATGTGAGAGTTGGACTGTGAAGAAAGCTGAGCACTGAAGAAGTGATGCTTTTGAACTGTGGTGTTGGAGAAGACTCTTGAGAGTCCCTTGGACTGCAAGGAGATCCAACCAGTCCATTTTAAAGGAGATCAGTCCTGGGTGTTCTTTGGAAGGAATGATGCTAAAGCTGAAACTCCAGTACTTTGGCCACCTCATGCGAAAGAGTTGACTCATTGGAAAAGACTCTGATGCTGGGAGGGATTGGCGGCAGGAGGAGAAGGGGATGACAGAGGATGAGATGGCTGGATGGCATCACTGACTCGATGGACATGAGTTTGAGTGAACTCCAGGAGTTGGTGATGGACAGGGAGGCCTGGTGTGCTGCAATTCATGGGGTCGCAAAGAGTCGGACATGACTGAGTGACTGAACTGAACTGAACAGTCCTCTAGAAAATTAATAAGGCTAAGGCAACTTGATTTTTAATGCTTCTGCAGTCTTAGCATAGTGGCTTTGTATAGCCCTGAGCTATGTGTTTAAGTGCAAATTAAAATGTCAAAGTGGACCTCTACACATCACCCCTTCCTGCTGTTTTAAAAATCGTTTCTTTCTTAATGTGGCTAAAGGCTTTCTACTGTCATGTCAACACAAAATGCTTTTCTTGCTTCCGGTTTAACTAGCTAGTAACTTCAACAAATAAAGCTTAAATCTTAAATTGAGATGGTTTTCTTTTGGCCCTCTAGGGCAGAAAATGGAGAAGTTTTCAGACTAACAACTTTATTTGAAAACAATTTGAAATGCCTCTGAGTAATTATGAGCAAGGGCTTCTCAGGGGTAAAGGGGTTCAGTGGTAAAGAATCTGCCTGTCAATTCAAGAAGATGCAAGAGATGCGAGTTTGATCCCTAGGTTGGGAAGATCCCCTGGAGGAGGAAATGGCAATCCACTCCAGTATTCTTGTCTGGAAAATACCAAGGACAGAGGAGCCTGGTGGGCTACAGTTCCTGCGGTCACAAAGAGTTGGTCACGACTGAGTGACTAAGACTGCAGGCATGCAATTATGAGCAAAGCTGGTCATCTGGTACTCTCTCAACGTTAGTCAGGAGCAAATGCAGCCTTCTTGGAGTTTGATACCTATGAATATTCATGAGGAGCAAGGTATCCTAGTGGTTAAAAGCACCAGTTCTGAAATCTGATGTACTGGGTTTGAGTCCTAGGTCCACTGCTCACTAGTTATGACTTGTGTAAGTTAATTAAAATCTCATTGGTTAAGTAGTGAAAGTTTCTCAGTCGTGTCTGACTCTTTGCAACCCCATGGACTATACAGTCCGTCGAATTCTCCAGGCCAGAATACTGGAATGGGTAGACTTTCCCTTCTCCAGGGGATCTTCCCACCTAGGGATTGAACCCAGGTTGGTGGATTCTTTACCAGATGAGCCACAAGGAAAGCCCAAGAACACTGGAGTGGGTAGCCTATCCCTTCTTCCCAACCCAGGAACCGAATCAGGGTCTCCTGCATTGCAGGCAGATTCTTTACCAACTGAGCTATCAGAGAAGCCCATTGTGTTAAAAGGGAACAATAATAGCACCTACTAGCCTAACACAGTGCTTGGCACAATAGCAAGTGCTTGGTAAATCTAATTAGCAATAATAATAATAAGCCGTGGCAGCAGAAAAACCTTTCACCTACAAGATTTTGTACTAAGTTTCGAGAATACAAAAGTATGTAAGATACGTGTTCCATCCTTCTCAGGCTGATTAGAGAGAAAGGATACATATACACATATGTTTATAATAATAAGTTGAGCGTCACAGCTGTGAGTGGGTGAAGGGAAGGTTTGTTGAGGAAGAAAGACAGGAGCTTGACCTTGGAGGAAGGGCAGGATCCAGATATGTTGACTACAAGACTGGGTGCATTCTCAGAGCTGTCAAAATTGCATAACTGACTCTTCTTGTCAATCTCCTTGAACATCTCAGGCACTTCAAAGGCTAAGAATTCATGGGGCAGGGAGGTAGGGGCAGTTAAAAGGTCTTTGGCTGTTTTTGTTTTTAAACTGGATGTTTTCAGTTTGGTCATTCGAAAACAAAGATTTGTTGCTAGCTTAAAAATACTACTTTTCCTTAAGTAAATATTTTCTAGAATGAAGAATGGAAATAATCCTCTGCCACAAGAAAAAAATATGCTATATTTTTGCTCTCTCGCCTCCCCGCTTCCAAGATGACCAAGAAAAGAAGGAACAATGGTCATGCCAAAAAGGGCCACGGCCACATGCAGTCTATTCACTGCACCAACTGTGCCCGATGCACGCCCAAGGATAAGGCCATTAAGAAGTTCATCATTAAGAACACTGTAGAAGCTGCAGCCGTTAGGGACATTTCTTTCTTTATTTTTTTTAACTTTAAAATGTTTAATTTCATATTGGAGTATAGTGCCTT
>NW_011495048.1:7658278-7659489 GCF_000754665.1 Bison bison bison
CAACAAATAATTTCACAATTTGTATGGAAATACAAAAAACCTCGAATAGCCAAAGCAATCTTGAGAAAGAAGAATGGAACTGGAGGAATCAACCTGCCTGACTTCAGGCTGTACTACAAAGCTACAGTCATCAAGACAGTATGATACTGGCACAAAGACAGAAATATAGATCAATGGAACAAAATAGAAAGCCCAGAGATAAATCCATGCACCTATGGACACCTTATCTTTGACAAAGGAGGCAAGAATATACAATGGATTAAAGACAATCTCTTTAACAAGTGGTGCTGGGAAAACTGGTAAAAGAATGAAATCATTTGTAAAAGAATGAAACTAGAACACTTTCTAAAACTATACACAAAAATAAACTCAAAATGGATTAAAGATCTAAACATAAGACCAGAAACTATAAAACTCCTAGAGGAAAACACAAGCAAAACACCCTCCAACATAAATCAAAGCAGGATCCTCTATGACCCACCTCCCAGTGTATTGGAAATAAAAGCAAAAATAAACAAATGGGACCTAATTAAACCTAAAAGCTTTTGCACAACAAAGGAAACTGTAAGCAAGGTGAAAAAGAGCCGTCAGGGACATTTCTGAAGCGAGTGTTTTCGATGCCTATGTGCTTCCCAAACTATATGTGAAAATACATTATTGAGTGAGTTGTGCCATTCACAGCAAGGTAGTCAGGAATTGCTCTCAGGAAGCCTGGAAGGACCGAACACCTCCACCCCGATTTAGACCTGTGGGTGCTGCCCCACATCCTCCACCAAAGCCCATGTAAGGATCCAAGTCCTTAAAGACTGAAGAAATACTGGTTTCTCTGAAAAGACAATAAAATGGAAATTATACTTTATGTAGCATGTTGAATATATGTTGCCAGATGGAGTGGGGGTTGTGTACATCTTATTTTGGTCTTTGGTCTCCCCAGTTTGCATAGCTTAGGGTGGGGGTGAGGAATTAGGGCATCTATGTTTGATTAATTTAGCCTGGCAAATGGCTTAACCTGGTGTCTTAAAAATGAGGAGGAAACTAGCAGAGTGAGGAGTGCATCAGGAAGTGACTTAGACTAAGGTGTGCATTCCTCTTGTGGCAACATGTTCAAATCAGTCGCTCAGTCGTGTCTGACTCTTTGCGACCCCATGAATCGCAGCACGCCAGGCCTCCCTGTCCATCACCAAATCCTGAAGTTCACCCAAACTCATGTG
>NW_011495048.1:7659589-7660183 GCF_000754665.1 Bison bison bison
CTTTATAGATTATCTATTATATTATATTAGTGTATATATGTTAATCCCAACCTCCTAATTTATCCCTCCCCCTGCCTTTCCTCTTTGGTAACCATAAGTTTGTTTTCTAAGTCCGTGAGTCGTTTCTGTTTTGTAAATAAGTTCATTTGCATTATTTTTTAGATTCTACGTATAAGTGATATCATATTGTATTTGTCTTTCTCTGTCTGACTGACTTCACTTAGTATGATAATCTCTAGGTCCATCCTTGTTGCTGCGTGCATGCGTGCTAAGTCACTTCAGTGGTGTCTGACTCTTTGCAACCTTATGAGCTGTAACCTGCCAGCTCCTCTGTCCATGAGATTCTCTAGGCAAGTATGCTGGAGTGGGTTGCTGTGCACTCCTCCAGGGGATCCCCCGACCCAGAATCAATATAGTGAAAATGAGTATACTACCCAAAGCAATCTCCCTATCAAGCTACCAACGGTATTTTTCACAGAACTACAACAAATAATTTCACAATTTGTATGGAAATACAAAAAACCTCGAATAGCCAAAGCAATCTTGAGAAAGAAGAATGGAACTGGAGGAATCAACCTGCCTGACTTCAGGCTG
>NW_011495048.1:7660632-7664978 GCF_000754665.1 Bison bison bison
TCTTCTCCTTTAGGATGGACTGGTTGGATCTCCTTGCAGTCCAAGAGTCTTCTCCAGCACCACAGTTCAAAGGCATCAATTCTTCGGCACTCAGCTTTCTTCACAGTCCAACTCTCACATCCATACATGACCACTGGAAAACATGAAGACTTTAATAAAAGTCCACAACTTGAATAGCATAAGGGGATCTGTATTCAGGTCCTTAACCTCGTCAAGTTTACCTGCTTACCTTGATCTGCTGCTAAGCCAATCACTCAGCCTTCATCTTTCTGTGGTACATTGCTCTATGGGGTGACAATGCCCTGAATGCCAGGCATTTGGAGAAATTTGTGGAAGTCCCACAAGAGGGGAAAGAGAGGAGTTGGTGCAAAAAGTCTGGTAAAAGGCTGGAGTCTGTGTGACAACCGCTCATTTGTTCCAGAATTCAGAAATTAGAGGGTTCCCAGCTAGGAACACACAGTTGACCCTTTAACAACATGGGTTTAACTGCAGGGGGTGGGGGTTGTTTTGTTTTCAGTAAATACATACTACACGATCCACAGTTGGTTGAATCCTCAAGTGTGAAAGTACAAACAGATACAAAAGGCTAACTCTAAAATTAATCATATGAGGATTTTTGAAGAGATGGTGCCCCTAACCAATGCTTTGTTCAAGGGTCAAATGTACGTGTATATTTGAAAAATTAATATGTAAATAGTTTGCTAAGGACTTTGCTGGTTAGGTTATATGATTTTTTCCTTAAGGTAAATGAGTAGCTTGGAAGTTTTGATTAAAGTACATATTGATCTGGGAAAGAAAGCTGAGCGCCAAAGAATTGATGCTTTTGAACTTCGGTGTTGGAGAAGACTCTTGAGAGTCCCTTGGACTGCAAGGAGATCCAACCAGTCCATTCTAAAGGAGATCAGTCCTGGGTGTTCATTGGAAGGACTGATGATAAAGCTGAAACTCCAATACTTTGGCCACCTTATGCGAAGAGTTGACTCACTGGAGAAGACTCTGATGCTGGGAGGGATTGTGGGCAGGAGGAGAAGGGGACGACAGAGGATGAGATGGCTGGATGGCGTCACCGACTTGATGGACATGAGTTTGGGTGAACTCTGGGATTTGGTGATGGACAGGGAGGCCTGGCGTGCTGTGATTCATGGGGTCATAAAGAGTCAGACACGACTGAGCGACTGAATTGAACTGAACTGTTCTGGGGGAAAAAAAATTATGCTATATTTTATAGTAAAAGTATAAACATGCCTACCTTTCTTTGAGATAACATAAGCAGATATATCCTTGGTCCTGAGATATAATAAAAACTCTGGACTATTCAAGTTTATGAACAGCTTAATAAATCATGCTTAAGGAAAAGTGTGTGGTCCAATTTAGTCCAGGGGAAATATGATAGTGTGTGATGAGGGTGACAGCAGTGAAGAGGGGGAGAAGTGTATAGATTCATTTTTACAGACAGCCTATTTTAGACATGATATATTGAAGCTAATAGATAATATTTTCCAAAAAGACTCTTCTCTAGAGACAATAAAGATATTTGGTGCTCTATCATAACCAGAAACTTAATCAAAAGATAGTAAAAAAAAAACCAAACAATGACATGCTGCTGGTGGAGCTACTAAAATATCTTATCTTAAAACCATACTCATTCATTTATTCTTTTATTCATTAAAAAATTAATATATTATGTTTCCTTCTATGTGCCATGCAGTATGTGTTAGGTATTGCATATCCAATTGTGAATAAAATAGATGTTTCCTTCTCTCATGGAACTGGAAGAAGACAGACAATAAAATATCACTATATAATTGTATATTCATCCATTTATTCCAAGAACTAATTCTTTTAAGACTTTTTCTGATGTGGATCATTTTTAAAGTCTTTGTTGAACTTGCTACAATATTACTTCTGTTTTCTATTTTTTGGTTTTTTGGCCCCAAGGCATGTGGGATCTTAGTTCCCTGACCAGGGATCAAACCCGTATCCCCTGCATTGAAAGGCAAAGTCTTTTTTTTTTTTTTTTTTCACACTATAGCATGTTTAATGAACTTGCAAAAGAGAAAACAGGTCAAAGGAAGGTGGAGAAAGTTTCCCTTTTCATTAGAACCAAGGGGCTCCATAATCATCTGGCATCCGCTCAATGTTGTGCCTATGGTTAGAAATGTACATGATGGGAACTCCAGGGATCTTCCAGATTCTTCATTTAAGGTCTCGGTCAACTGTGGCCACAATGTAACACTTGTGCTGAGTTACTCTTTGTACTAAGCAGTCATCTGCATAGGTTCCTTTTTGTGTACACGGTAATCGTTCAAATCTTGGATCCTTGGCAATCCTTAAAGCCACTCTATATTTCTGCCCTAATTTCTCAGTTTCAGCCATTACGCAGTCAGTTATACAAGGGATACACTTGGCATACAGACAGTCCATCATTGACTGCACTAAGTCCAGTTTGGCCTTAATGGAAAAGTTGATAAAGTTGGTATCGATCAGGATGTGGTAAGGTGGGCCCAGCTGTGTGTTATATTGGAAGAATAAGCAGGAAGGGTGTTGGGGGACTTCTCTTTCCTTGAGTGCACTGGGATCTTTCTTTTCTTTCTTTTTCGGTTTTAATCTATCCTTTGCTTTAAGCCTCTGATCTCTGAGACTAAGCATTCGCTTCATGGTCGCATACTTCCATGTTTTCTTTTGCTTCCCCATGTTCCCGCCGCGCTCTTGTTTCTTCCCGGAAGACAAAGTCTTAACCACTGGACCACCAGGGAAGTACCAAGAACTAATTCTTGAGCACATATTCTGTGTTGGGGAATATTTAGGGTTCTGGAGATAAAATGATGAGCAAAAATAGACTTGTTTCTGCCATCATGGGGCCTACATTCTGAAGAAAAAGGCAACTTAGGGTTACACTAAGATAGTAAAGTTATAACTATGTAAGAGCTAAGAAGGAATACAGAATAAGGAAATTTGACTTCACGAGGAGGTCAAGGGAGGCCTTCCTGAAAAAGTGAAGAATGGATGGAGAACTGAAGGATGAGGAAGAGTTAGCTGGCAAGAGGGGGGAGGGGAGAACATTTCAGATAGAAGGAAAAGCATGTTGCTGAGGCCATGGTATGTTATAGAGGCTGAAAGATGTTAAATTTGGCTAGAAGATAAACATTAATCCACGCAAGAGACAGGGAGGGAAGTTAGAGGTGAAGGAACTAACCCACAGAAGCTGTGAGAAGACAGTGTTTCAAAAAGGAAGTCATGGACAACAGAGTCAAATGTTGCTGAGAGGTTAAGTAATATGAGAATTAAGAATGTCTCCTGGATGTCACAACTTGCAGGTCATTGGTGAGTCCAGTGGAATGATGGGCCAGAAGCCAGAATGGAATGGTTTGAGAGTGAGTCAAAGGTGAGTGAGGAAATGTAGGGAGCAAGAGTATAGATTAGGAATCATATTTGGTCACATGTAATGGAACCTGATGACAGTAGCTTAACTAAATAGAGTTATTTTTCTCACATAGCAAGAATGACAGAGGGTGACATTCAGGCTGGTGCATGGTTCCGTGACGTCATTAATGTCCTAGAACCTTTCTTTCTGTTCTGTCATCCTCAGTGGATGGCTCTTTTGTTTTTTGTTTTTTTTCCAATCAGGAATTCAAAATGGCTACTCACTATCAAGCCAGTGCTACAGACAGAAGGAAGAAAGAAACATCAGGGAAAAGGTCTGGTACCTATACCAGGAAAGCAAACATCTTCTATAAATCCACAGCTGACTTCACGTCATCTGTCAGAGCTGTGCCATGTGGACATTGCTAGCTGCAAGGGAGATTAGGAAATAAAACTCTTTAGTTTGACCCATGTACTTATACATACTTATATGCAGAGTACATCACGAGAAACTCTGGGCTGGATGAAGCACAAACTGGAATCAAGATTGCCAGGAGAAATATCAATAACCTCAGATATACAGACAACACCACCCTTATGGCAGAAAGTGAAGAAGAACTAAAGAGCCTCTTGATGAAAGTGAAAGAGGAGAGTGAAAAAGTTCGCTTAAAACTCAGCATTCAAAAAACTAAGATCATGTCATCTGGTCCCATCACTTCATGGAAAATAGATGGGAAAACAATGGAAACAGTGGCAGACTTTATTTTGGGGGGCTCCAAAATCACTGCAGATGGTGATTGCAGCCATGAAATTAAAACACACTTACTCCTTGGAAGAAAAATTATGACCAACCTTGACAGCATATTAAAAAGTAGAGACATTACTTTGCCAACAAAGGTCCATCTAGTCAAAGCTATAGTTTTTTCAGTAGTCATGTATGGATGTGGAGTTGGACTATAAAGAAACTGAGCACCAAAGAATTG
>NW_011495048.1:7665078-7678388 GCF_000754665.1 Bison bison bison
CGATCTTTGAGAGTCCCTTGGACTGCAGGAAGATCCAACCAGTCCATCCTAAAGGAAATCAGTCCTGAATATTCATTGGAAGGACTGATGCTAAAGCTGAAACTCCAATACTTTGGCCACCTGATGCAAAGAACTGACTCATTGGAAAAGACCCTGATGCTGGGAAACGTTGAAGGTGGGAGGAGAAGGGGACAACAGAGGATGAGATGGTTGGATGGCATCAAGTTGGTGATGGACAGGGAGGCCTGGCGTGCTGCAGTCCATGGGGTTGCAAAGAGTCGGACACGACTGAGCGACTGAACTGAACTGAGTTTGACCCATTGCTGCCATGAGAGAATCAGCTTCTGTGGGAAGAATGCGAGATGGAGGTTGAGAAGGCAACCACTGCAGCTACACAGCATGTATGAATCACATGTTCAAAAAGTGTGTCACAGAGGGAAGGAGATAATAAGATGATAGGATGATAGTTGGAGGGGGAATGTGGGATTGAGTGACTTTTTCTTTTTAAATGGGAATGACTGGAATGTATTTAAAACTTGATAAGAAGGGTCTAATCAAGAAAGAGAAAGTTTAAACATACAAGAACAAAAAACTATAACTGACAGTGTAATGTTCCTTAGAAGGAGGGAATGGAATCTAAATGAGAAGTGCTGTCCTGTGCTTAATTGCTCAGTCATGTCCGACTCTCTGTGACCCAGTGGACTGTAGCCCACCAGGCTCCTCTGTCCATGGAGATTCTCCACACAAGAATACTGCCATGCCCTCCTCCAGGGGGTCTTCCCAACCCAGGGATCAAACTCAGGTCTCCCACATTACAGGCAGATTCTTTACCGTCTGAGCCACCAGGGAAGGACAGGCTCTCAGTTTTAACAACAGGAATGAAGAATGGTTTACATGCTTTATATTCAGAAATGGTGCTCCTATTTCCTCTATAATGTTGGAGGTGAGGTTTGCTATTGCCAATGAGAAGATAGAAAGAAGTGACCAGGGTTTTGAGAAATTTGAGATGTTAAAGTTTGAAATACCTGTTTTAGAGCAAAACTGACTCAAGTATAAAGGGCACAAATAAACTGCTATCAGGGAAATGTTGTTCCCAGTGACTTTCCTGAGAAATATATTACAGAATGAGCTTTAGACAATCAGAATGAATAGAAAGACATCAACAAAAGGCCCAGCGTTGAGTATTAAATATACAATGATTTACAGAACTACCCACACTCATGCCTATGCTCAACTGAATATTGTCCCATTTCCATGATTAAACATCATTTATTCAAAAAAATATTGACTGAATATCCTCTACACACTAGATACTTATGCATGTTATGCAGCAAGCTAGGAAGAGTTGGGGTGGGTGAGAAATAGAGCCAGGGAGAGGGCAGCAGTGAGAAAGCAACTGTTTAAAAAGGTGGACACACTCTTAACTGGGGAGGAACATAGAAGCCTTAACATCCAGGCCTAGGGTGAGTGGTTAAACTCCACCCACGCAATGGCATGCAAGGGGTGGTCTGATCTGAGGATGAGATAGGCAATCGTCATGGTGCCAGGGGCAGACCTAGAGTCAGATCAATTGGAAATAAGGGCACCTGGAAGAGAGGGCTAGCTGTGAAGACAGTGGGTGCAAAGTTAGAGGGTGAAACAGGTTTTAGCAGGCCTGTTTCTTCTTGGTTGATGCTTCAAAATATCAGCTGAAAGGTGGCAAGAAACATAGATGTTAGATCCCCTGAAGTAAAGGAGCCTGAGAGACTGATACAAGAAAATTTCATCTGAATAATGTTGCCCATATCAAGAGCTAGGCTACCCTGCATATGTCTATCTTATACTGTATAGTGCAGTAAGATATTTCTACCTCTATATTCTACTTACCACTAAGAATATCTCTATTAATATATTCTACTATCACTATGGAGAGACTACATCATACTCAACAGAGCAGACAGTAATAATAACAACCACTGTTTACTGTACATATATCAGACACTGTTCTAGATACATAATGGGCTATATTTCATCTTATCCTTAAAACAACCTTCTCAGTTAGCTATTATTGTTACTGTTTACAGAGAAGAGGATGCTGAACCTGGTCCAGTAAGTTTAAGTTATTTTGCCCAGCATCAAATGGCTGTAAATGGCCAAACCAGGATTCTAGCCCATATGTGACTCCAAACTTACCACTATCCCACAACTGTTACATCACGCTGTTCTGGTACCGTGCTGAACACTACATGTCACTTAATGATGTTAATGATTAATGATTTAATTGGTCTACATCTTTAGTAAGCAAAACTGGGATCTTAGCCCATTTCTCTGTTGCTAAAAATCACAAGACCATGCTGCCCTCTATCAGCTTCAGTGACATTGGCCACTGGTAATTTTCAGAATGAATTTGACTTACAAAAATACAAAAAACATTTTACTCAGCCTTACCACATATATTGGGCTTTGCTGGTGGCTCAGCTGGTAAAGAATCAGCCTGCAAGGTGTCTGAGGGAGACCTGGGTTCAATCCCTGGGTTGGGAAGATCCCCTGGAGAAGGGAAATGCTACCCACTCAAGTATTCTGGCTACCAACTCCAGTAGTCTGGTCGCAAAGAGTTGGCCACAACTGAACGACTTCATTTTCACTTTTACCACATATATTATGAGCACTGAAGCTGACACATTTATACACACAAAAATCAATGCAAAAATTTTTAATGACTATTAATTCAATTTATGGTTCAGTTCAGTTCAGTTCACTCGCTCAGTTGTGTCCGACTTTTTGCAACCCCATGAACCACAGCACGCCAGGCCTTCCTGTCCATCACCAACTCCCAGAGTTTACCCAAACTTATGTCCATTGGGTCGGTGATGCCATCCAACTATCTAATCCTCTGTCATCCCTTCTCCTCCTGCCCTCAATCTTTCCCAGCATCAGGGTCTTTTCAAATGAGTCAGCCCTTCAGTTTGTGGTAAGGTCTAGTTATACTCATTGCAGCACTCACTTTTTCCATAACCCGTCACTTAAAACTTTATTTTCACTTCTAGAGGAGTTAAAAAAAAAGTGATTCAGGTTCTTTTACACTTTTGTTTCCTTATCGCTTATTTAATGGAAATCTTCAAAGATATACAAAAGTAGAGAAAATAGAGCCTCCAAGTATAACTCAGTTTCAACAATGATTATTTTTCCAATAAGTTTGATAACATGATTTCCAATGAGAGTTATCTTTTAAATCCTTTCTAATCTAATTACTACTTCATTCAGATAGTATCTCAGTGTTTCCACATTAATAGTATAATTGCTACTGCTGCTGCTGCTGCTGTGGCGCTTCAGTCATGTCCGACTCTGTGCGACCCCATAGACGGCAGCCCACCAGGCTCCGCCATCCCTGGGATTCTCCAGGCAAGAACACTGAAGTGGGTTGCCATTTCCTTCTCCAATGCATGAAAGTGAAAAGTGAAAGTGAAGTCACTCAGTCATGTCTGACTCTATGCGACCCCATGGACTGCAGCCTACCAGGCTCCTCCGTCCATGGGATTTTCCAGGCAAGAGTACTGGAGTGGGTTGCCATTGCCTTCTCCAAGTATAATTGCTACCTCATACTAATTAACTATGGCTGATGTAAGGGAGCTCTGATACATTGTCAAATGCTGTTGTTGAAATTAGGTAACTATAGCCCACAAAGTACTTCTGTCTTACCTGAGAAAATGATTGTTTTAAGTTTTAGCTTAGGTTGGCAGTGAAACTGATTCTGCTTGATACCTGTTGGCCCTGTTGGGTTAGTCCATGTTTACCACACTAACCATCCAATCTTAACCCTCTTTCTGTTAACACAGAAACTGAGAAGAAATTTATCCTATGCAAAGATGATCAGAACAGAAAATGCCACCACCTGAATAATGGCAGCATGCCTAATGTACTTCACAGCTATTTATAGTAGGTCCACTCAGACAGTTACCAGATGCTCATAATCCTGAAAGTTTGATGCCAGTGTGGGCAGGTTGACTTTCCTGTTCTGATCCTTTGCCAGTCTTCTTCTTTTTTTTTTTTATTCTGAAGGAACAGAAAGAGCAAGAGCCACAGTGATGTAATGACCAAGGGTAGAAGAAAAAAACTAAGATCTGAGACAGAGAAGGTTTTGTTGTCTATGAACAAGGATTAAGTGAATGTGACCAGGACAGACAGACA
This sequence comes from Bison bison bison, assembly GCF_000754665.1. Taxonomy (NCBI): domain Eukaryota; kingdom Metazoa; phylum Chordata; class Mammalia; order Artiodactyla; family Bovidae; genus Bison; species Bison bison. The sequence goes on from NW_011495048.1 coordinate 7,669,246, forward strand.
ATGAAAACAGGGTCAGCTTCCAGGATGAGGCTGGAGACACTGGCAGAGACCTGAGGATGACAAAGGGCTGTAGAGCCACCTGAGGAGTCAGGATGCTGCCCTGAGGACACGGGGAAGCAAGTGGAGGTGGGAGGCATCGATTCATATTGACCTTTATTCACAGAAGACAGCTCACGATTGTCTCTCTGACTCTGAGCCTATGTTCCTGCTTCCATCCTACTGTTGTCCTTGCTTCATTGTGGAAAACTGATGTATTTCAAATTCTAAGGACAAGCGGCAACTCCCTCCAAGAACTGCCACACACAGTCACACACCCAATTTGGCCATCATTTCAGGGGTCACTGCTGCTCACCTTTTGGACTTGAGGAAACAGCATCAGATCAACTCATAGCTCACTAGTCACCAGACCACATAAAAGAGAGGAAAATGGAGCATTATACTGCCTGCTGAAATTAGGTCTTGATTCAATAAAAATTATCACTGACATCCTTACTAAGCGCTCATCAAAATAGTCTATAACTATTTATTAGTTACCAAAAAACATTTCCAAAATATAACATAAAGAGAAGACAGCAAAAGGGCCTCAAATAAACATGAAACAAACCTAAAGTTAATCAGCTTATTAAAAATTTTTCCTTGAATAATTCTGGTGCAAAGTGAAAAAACAACTGTTAATATAGCATATATTTAGAAAAGAATGATTCGAACTAATTATAGGAGACCACGAAATCTTATCAGAAGCAAATAGCTGTTGAAAAGAAAGTAGGTACCAAATGAACTAATTGTTAACCCAAGCTACAAAAAGAATTAAATGTAAACAAAGGAGAAAGCAAAAAGGAAAACCATCACTAAGAGCATGTTTAAAATTCCTTGAAAAGGTACCATGTAGTAACAGAGTCTGTCAATCCTTAGACCACTTTTCCTCTCCCACAACCTCTACTCCACACCAGGAAAAGGGTGGTTTTTGCCAGTCTTTGCCAGTCTTCTTTATGACATAATAAAGTAAATCAGGTAAAAGAGCATAAACATTTCAACCAAAACTTATCCTGGTACTGGATAACATAGATGAAAACAATAACAAAACTATACTCAACTCCTGGAATTCTTGACAGTGGAGCCATTATACTGTATTTTTATATAAATATAATAAACATGGTTCAAGTATTTTTCCCAGAAATTTTAAGACTAAAGTATTTTTTTACTCTTCTAGCTAGAAGACAAATATCTTGTTAAGATGTAGATTTATTGATATTAGAGATTTTTTCTTATATAAAAATTTCAAGCTAAATTTTGACCTTTTCCCAAGGCCTCAAATGACTTTTAAAATAGATTAAGCACATATCTTTCTTAAAATCATTTTTTAATTTCCACAATAGCTGTATTTCAAATCCCAAATAATCTGGAATTGGTCAATATGATCTGATAGTACTATTTGCTCCCACCTCTCTTTTTCTTCTGGTCACTTACAAGTAATCACAATTTTACAGATTCAGATTTAGTGAGCTGTATTTCAAGCTACTTGGTGAACTATTTGTTTTAACCCATCCAGTTATATAGTTAATATTTTTTAGTATTTTCTTATAATTGCTTCTTTAACATGCTAGAATCTTGACAGTTACTCATCTTCCTAATCAAAACACTGTTTTACATTTTGATATGTTCTCAAATCAAAATAACTATTTTCTATTTACAGGAGACACACGTGAACGTGAAACAACTTGTCACAGTTAAAAATAAAGGAATGGGAAAAGATTCAGTAGGGAAATGCTAATAAAAAGGTGAATATAACACTTTTATACTCATTATTCTACTTGGATATTATTTGGTATAGCATTTCAGTATTATAAGTATTTAACTTTTGTGTATAAGGAGTCTGAATGACATAGGCAGCAGTTATGACATCTTAATCCTATTGTATAGGTCTGGCCTACCCCACCCCACTGCCTCTAGGGTCCCCCACAATTCAGTAGGTGCCCAGTGTGCCAGATTCTCCAGTGCTTTTTCACTCACTCCCAATAACCTCCAGGTATAGCCTTTCATACCTTCAAAATCTAGGACTGAATAAACCTGGAGCTCAATTGACTACAAAGTCAACAACCTTGAAATTCTCCCAAGCCCAGTGACCTCTGCTTTCACTTGGCCTCTTGTAAGCCTGTCCACATCAGATTCCATCACAGGTTCAAGCTCACGTTGAATCTCCATTCAGTGAGAGACTTTTCAGGGCCCTGGGTCTCCCACCCATTCTGTGGAGACCTCCAGGCCTCAACTTCTGGCATTACAACCCAGGCTCTGAGCTTTTCCTCCTCTGTGCATCATGTAAGGGCTGGCCCAACTGTGGTAGTCCTCCTCTTTCCTTTTCCCCTCAATCGAAAACAGTTACATTTCTGCCCCTAGGTTTATGCCCTCTAAATACATACTATGCTGAATGTTTTATTCTGTTCTAGGCACTTGGTCACCAACCCTAGTTTAAAAAAAAAAAATGCTAGGGGGAGGGACAATATAGGGGTAGAGCATTAAGAGGTACAAGCTATTCAGTTCAGTTCAGTTGAGTTCAGTCACTCAGTCATGTCTGACTCTTTGCGACCCCATGAATCGTAGCACACCAGGCCTCCCTGTCCATCACCAACTCCCGGAGTTCACTCAAACTCACGTCCATCAAGTCAGTGATGCCATCCAGCCATCTCATCCTCTGTCGTCCCCTTCCCCTCCTGCCGCCAATCCCTCCCAGCATCAGAGTCTTTTCCAATGAGTCAACTCTTTGCATGAGGTGGCCAAAGTACTGGAGTTTCAGCTTTAGCATCATTCCTTCCAAAGAACACCCAGGACTGATCTCCTTTCGGAGGGACTGGTTAGATCTCCTTGCAGTCCAAGCTATTAGGTATAAAATAAACAACAAGGATATATAGTACAACACAGGGAATACAGTCAAGGTTTTATATTAATTATAAACAGTATGACCTTTAAAAATTTTGATTCACTATATTATACACCTATAACTTAAATAATATTGTGTATCAACTATACTTTAATTAAAAATATAATTAATTAATTAATTTAAAAAATCCTGACCACAATCCACCTTAAAAAACATAGATATTATGACAAGGTCTATCAAAGTTTTACCTAAGCAATACTTACTTCCCTTATCATGTGGCAATGCAATCTGATATTTTCTTTTTTATTATTCAGCCACTAAATTGATTTCACTAATCACTAATGGGTCAAGACTCTCAGTTTGAAAACCCTTGATCTAAAGAGTCTCTCCGGGGTTCCCTGGTGGGTCAGTGGTAAAGAATCCATCTGCCAATGCAGTCAAGACGCAGGTTTAATCCCTGGGTTGGAGAGATCCCCTGAAGAAGGAAATGGCAACGCATTCCAGTGTTCTTGCTTGGGAAATCCTATGGACAGAGGAGTCTGGTGGGCTATAGTACATGGAATTGCAAAGAGTTGGACATTCCTGCCTGCTAAGTCGCTTTAGTCATGTACAACTCTTTGTGATGCTATGGACTGTAGCCCACCAGGCTCCTCGGTCCAAGGGATTCTCCAGGCAAGAATACTGGAGTGGGTTGCCATGCCCTTCTCCAGGGGATCTTGCCGACCCAGGGGCTGAACCCACATCTCTTACATTTCCAGTAGTTGGACATGACTTAGCGACTAAACAATAACAGAGAATCTCCCACCCCCAACTCCCCACCTCATCCCACCTCTGCAAGACTCTTCTGGCTTGTCTATCAGAACCAGGTCAGATAACATGAAGTCATATTTAAAACAATCACTGCCTTATTTCCTTGATATTCTAAAAAGGAATTCTTTTCCACAGAAGGACAGCAGTCTCTAGGCTATTAAAGGAGGTACTTTTTAGTGGTTAGAAATGATGAAGATTTATTTAAAGCCTTCTAGAAAATATCCATGATCTGAAATCTTATTAAAGAGCACATGAATGAAAGTTAGGCAACCTGAGTCCTTGTTTCACTCAGCCATTGAGTGTTGTGTGTGTTTGCACAGTCACTCAGTTGTGTCCAACTCTTTGTGACCCCATGGACTGTAGCCCACTAAGCTCCTTTGCCCATGGGATTTTCCAGGCAAGAATACTGGAGCAGGTTGCCATTTCCTACTCCAGGGGATCTTTCTGACCCGGGAATGAACCAGCGTCTCTTGTGTCTCCTGCACTGGCAGGCAGATTCTTTACCACTAGCAGCACCGCTTGGGAAGCCATGGAGTGTTAGGAGGTACATCACTCAGCCTCTCTGAACCAAGGGATCTCAATCTAGAGAATACTATGTAAATCTGATAATATATAAACCCTATACATCTAATGATTCGTTCATGTATTCATTTGCTCATTCTCCAGACAAATGCTTCATTGATTATGTCCCAGGTAGACCTCTCACTGCTCATCTGACAACTCAAGCTGGGCAGGCCAATGTTATAAATTTATCACACACCACATGTGATCATATGCCAGGACTCCTTCTCATCAAATTTGTGCATCATCAGGCACCACAGGGGAATGAGTTGCTTCATATAAGCACATTATCCAGAAAAAATGATGAACATTCATATAAACCACTTAATAAAATGTCTCCAAAATACTGTACCTAATTTCATTAATGGTTTAATTAGCTAATTCTAATAGTAAGGAGCTTTAAGATTTTTGAATTCTTAAACAAGTTTAATTTAAAATGTCAAAAATGTAATATTTGCTCTAATCCCCTCTCTGTTCTTTTTCCTTCCCACCACCTTTTAACTCTCGGTTTAACTGTCACAACACCTCGTGAGTTGGCACAATCAGTGGTAAGAGAATTACTAAAAGCCATTCCTACGCCAACATAGATAGCAGTTGGTTAACTGTACACAAAAGTGACTGTAAACTACATAAAATATCACATAGAACTCAAACTAAATATAGTCTCCAACTCCCAATTCAGCATGATCCCCAAATGTCCACAGCCGCTCCAATGCCCCATGGCTGAGGAGGAGTTGCATTGAGAGACAGCAGTTTTAACTGATTGTTAATTTTACAAAGACGTATCTTTGGAAGGCGCTCATACAAATGAAAAGGCCTGAAAGCTAAGCTTCACTAGATCATGGTAAATCTGCTTCCATCAAGTACCAATGACTGAGTGAAAATGTGAATATGGTGAGCCAGTTACGAGCCTGACAGTGGGGTTAAATGGGTTGGCATTTGATTTTTAACTTCACTGTTTACTAGTTTGTGACTGTGAGTGGGTTACTTAATTTCTCTGTGCCTCTGGTTTTCAATATTGGAAAGGGGATAATATCTAACACATAGGTCTGTTCTGAGATATTGAAAGATATTACATACAAAGCATGTGCTTTGGTGCCTGGAAGATGGTTAATGCTAATCATTAAGACTCAACATTCTTAACTATTAACTCAACATTAAAAAAGCTAAGATCATGACATCCAGTCCCATCATTTCATGGCAAATAGATGGGGAAACAATGGAAACAGTGACAGACTTTATTTTCTTAGGCTCCAAAAATCACTGCAGATAATGACTGCAGCCATGAAATTAAAAGACGCTTGCTTCTTAGAAGAAAATTATGACCAACCTAGACAGCATATTAAAAAGCAGAGACGTTACTTTACTGACAAAGGTCCATCTACTCAAAGCTATGGTTTTCCCAGTAGTCATGTATGGATGTGAGAGCTGGACCATAAAGAAAGCTGAGTACCAAAGAATTGGTGCTTTTGAACTGTGGTGTTGGAGAAGACTCTTGAGAGTCCCTTGGACTGCAAGGAGATCCAACCAGTCCATCCTAAAGGAAATCAGTCCTGAATATTCATTGGAAGGACTGATTTTGAAGCTGAAGCTCCAACACTTTGGCCACCTATTGTCAAGAACTGACTCACTGGAAAAAACCCTAATGCTGGAAAAGGTTGAAGGCAGGAGGAGAAGGAGACGACAGAGGGTGAGATGGTTGGAAGGCATCACCAACTCGATGGACATGAGTTTGAACAAGCTCTAGGAGTTGGTAATGGACAGGGAACACTGGTGTGCTGCAGTCCACGGGGTTGCAAAGAGTCCGACACAACTGAGCGCCTGAACTGAACTGAATAATTAAGACAATAGTTATATAAAGATGATGATGACTATATTGACTATGATAAGGTGGTCAGAGGATGTTGAGGGGTATAATGCTCTTTGATGCAATAATAAATGCTTTCCAAACAACTGTGATTTTTTAAAAATTCCTTTGGTTGACTTGGTTTTAGTTTCCAAAATTTTGCAAGATTCTGCAATAAAATCTGATGAAAGATGACTTAAGGAATTTTCTCATTTAAACCAAGAAGCAGCATAAACAAAAAGGGAGTTAAGGTAGAAAAATGGTAAAACTTTGGGAAATATTTTCATATTCCTGGTATCCAGAGATACAACCAGTTTTAATACTACTGCCAATTTTTTCCAAGACTCCTGACTTCCCTCAGCTCCTCTTCTGCTCTGTGGCTTCCAATCAGTTTTAGCTGACCTACAGCTGTTCTTGCTCAATTTTAGCTCTAATTTCCATGTGGTTTAATATTCTGTGCCCCTCTATAAAATCTTTGTTTTTGTATAACTAAAGGTTATAGTAGCAGGGAAAAGTTCTTGGCTCCATTTAAGGTCACACTCTCATCTTCTGTCAGTTTTACCAGTATTTGGAAATGACTAGATGCTAGGCTCACACATCTGGGAGCATCAATTCAGTTCAATTCAGTCACTCAGTCCTGTCTGACTCTTTGTGACCCCATGAATTGCAGCACGCCAGGCCTCCCTATCCATCACCAACTCCCGGAAGTTCACCCAGACTCACGTATGCCCATCCAGCCATCTCATCCTCTGTCGTCCCCTTTTCCTCCTGCCCCCAAATCCCTCCCAGCATCAGAGTCTTTTCCAAAGAGTCAACTCTTCGCATGAGGTGGCCAAAGTACTGGAGTTTCAGCTTTAGCATCTTTCCTTCCAAAGAAATCCCAGGGCTGATCTCCTTCAGAATGGACTGGTTGGATCTCCTTGCAGTCCAAGGGACTCTCAAGAGTCTTCTCCAACACCACACTTCAAAAGCATCAATTCTTCAATGCTCAGCTTCCTTCACAGTCCAACTCTCACATCTATACATGACCAAAGGAAAAACCATAGCCATGACTAGACGAACCTTTGTTGGCAAAGTAATGTCTCTGCTTTTGAATATGCTATCTAGGTTGATCATAACTTTCCTTCCAAGGAGTAAGCGTCTTTTAATTTCATGGCTGCAGTCACCATCTGCAGTGATTTTGGAGCCCAGAAAAATAAAGTCTGACACTGTTTCCCCGTCTATTTGCCATGAAGTGATGGGCCCAGATGCCATGATCTTTGCTTTCTGAATGTATAGCTTTAAGCCAACTTTTTCACTCTCCACTTTCACTTTCATCAAGAGACTTTTTAGTTCCTCTTTACTTTCTGCCATAAGGATGGTGTCATCTGCATATCTGAGGTGACTGATATTTCTCCCGGCAATCTTGATTCCAGCTTGTGCTTCTTCCAGTCCAGCGTTTCTCATGATGTACTCTGCATAGAAGTTAAATAAGCAGGGTGACAATATACAGCCTTGACGGACTCCTTTTCCTATTTGGAACCAGTCTGTTGTTCCATGTCCAGTTCTAACTGTTGCTTCCTGACCTGCATACAGATTTCTCAAGAGGCAGATCAGGTGGTCTGGTATTCCCATCTCTTTCAGAATTTTCCACAGTTTATTGTGATCCACACAGTCAAAGGCTTTGGCGTAGTCAATAAAGCAGAAATAGATGCTTTTCTGGAACTCTCTTGCTTTTTCCATGATCCAGCAGATGTTGGCAATTTGATCTCTGGTTCCTCTGCCTTTTCTAAAACCAGCTTGAACATCAGGAAGTTCACGGTTCACATATTGCTGAAGCCTGGCTTGGAGAATTTTGAGCATTACTTTACTAGCATGTGAGATGACTGCAATTGTGCGGTAGTTTGAGCATTCTTTGGCATTGTCTTTCTTTGGGATTGGAATGAAAACTGACCTTTTCCAGTCCTGTGGCCACTGCTGAGTTTTCCAAATTTGCTGTCACATTGAATGCAGCACTTTCACAGCATCGTCTTTCAGGATTTGAAATAGCTCCACTGGAATTCCATCACCTCCACTAGCTTTGTTCATAGTGATGCTTTCTAAGGCCCACTTGACTTCACATTCCAGGATGTCTGGAATCACACCAGTGATCACACCATCATGATTATCTGGGTCATGAAGATCTTTTTTGTACAGTTCTTCTGCGTATTCTTGCCATCTCTTCTTAATATCTTCTGCTTCTGTTAGGTCCATACCATTTCCTTTCTCGAGCCCATCTCTGCATGAAATGTCCCCTTGGTATCTCTGATTTTCTTGAAGAGATCCCTAGTCTTTCCCATTCTGTTGTTTTCCTCTATTTGTTTGCATTGATCACTGAGGAAGGCTTTCTTATCTCTTCTTGCTATTCTTTGGAACTCTGAATTCAGATGTTTATCTTTCCTTTTCTCCTTTGCTTTTCGCTTCTCTTCTTTTCACAGCTATTTGTAAGGCCTCCCCAGACAACCATTTTGCTTTGTTGCATTTCCTTTCCATGGGGATGGTCTTGATCACTGTCTCCTGTACAATGTCATGAACCTCATTCCATAGTTCATCAGGCACTCTATCTATCAGATCTAGGCCTTTCCATCTATTTCTCACTTCCACTGTATAATCGTTAGGGATTTGATTTAGATCATACCTGAATGGTCTCATGATTTTCCCTACTTTCTTCAATTTAAGTCTGAATTTGGCAATAAGAAGATCATGATCTGAGCCACAGTCAGTTCCTGGCCTTGTTTTTGCTGACTATATAGAGCTTCTACACCTTTGGCTGCAAACAGTATAATCAATCTGATTTCGGTGTTGACCATCTGGTGATGTCCATGTGTAGAGTCTTCTCTTGTGTTGTTGGAAGTGGATGTTTGCTATGACCAGTGCGTTCCCTTGGCAAAACTCTATGAGTCCTTGCCTTGCTTCATTCCGTAATCCAAGGCCAAATTTGCCTGTTACTCCAGGTGTTTCTTGACTTCCTACTTTTGCATTCCAGTCCCCTATAATGAAAAGGACATCTTTTTTGGGTGTTAGTTCTAAAAG
>NW_011495048.1:7678488-7682296 GCF_000754665.1 Bison bison bison
CATTCTGTTGTTTTCCTCTATTTGTTTGCATTGATCACTGAGGAAGGCTTTCTTATCTCTTCTTGCTATTCTTTGGAACTCTGAATTCAGATGTTTATCTTTCCTTTTCTCCTTTGCTTTTCGCTTCTCTTCTTTTCACAGCTATTTGTAAGGCCTCCCCAGACAACCATTTTGCTTTGTTGCATTTCCTTTCCATGGGGATGGTCTTGATCACTGTCTCCTGTACAATGTCATGAACCTCATTCCATAGTTCATCAGGCACTCTATCTATCAGATCTAGGCCCTTAAATCTATTTCTCACTTCTACTGTATAATCATAAGGGATTTGATTTAGGTCATACCTGAATAGTCTAGTGGTTTTCCCTACTTTCTTAATTTAAGTATGAATTTGGAAATAAGGAGTTCATGATCTGAGCCACAGTCAGCTCCTGGTCTTGTTTTTGCTGACTGTATAGAGCTTCTCCATCTTTGGCTGCAAAGAATATAATCAGTGTGATTTCGGTGTTGACCATCTGGTGATGTCCATGTATAGAGTCTTCTCTTGTGTTGTTGGAAGAGGGTGTTTGTTATGACCAGTGAATTTTCTTGGCAAAACTCTATTAGTCCTTGCCCTGCTTCATTCCGTAATCCAAGGCCAAATTTGCCTGTTACTCCAGGTGTTTCTTGACTTCCTACTTTTGCATTCCAGTCCCCTATAATGAAAAGGACATCTTTTTTGGGTGTTAGTTCTAAAAGGTCTTGGAGGTCTTCATAGAACCATTGAACTTCAGCTTCTTCAGCGTTACTGGTTGGGGCATAGAGTTGGATTACTGTGATATTGAGTGGTTTGCCTTGGAAACGAACAGAGATCATTCTGTCGTTTTTGAGATTGCATCCAAGTACTGCATTTCGGACTCTTCTGTTGACCATGATGGCTACTCCATTTCTTCTGAGGGATTCCTGCCCGCAGTAGTAGATATATTGGTCATCTGAGTTAAATTCAGCCATTTCAGTCCATTTTAGTTCACTGATTTCTAGAATGTCGACATTCACTCTTGCCATCTCCTGTTTGACCACTTCCAATTTGCCTTGATTCATAGACCTGACATCTGGGAGCATCAGGAACCTCCAAAATGCTTATTCATTGATACAGAGACTCCTCACCCCCCACCATAATAGAAATTCTGTAAAAGGGAGAGTTGCTTTGTGGAAAAGCTGTCAAAATGGGAATGACAAGCAGGAATCCATCAATTTTTGTTAGAGATGCTGTGAAGACAAACTGCTTGCAATTGTAAAGCATCTGAAAGCTTCAAATGTTAAGTCTTTCATTCAGGGATACAAATGTTAGTTAGCAGGACTATATGCCTTCCAGTAAAAGAACTGGTTTTGTTGTTTGTTTTTCTAATTACAGCAACTGATGATTCTTTTGTATTTTTGTTAAAGCATTCGCTTTCGGGAGATTGTAAGGCTAGACCGCAGGCACGTTACTGTGCAGGTTTGAACTTGTCTTCTCATCCTAGAAAAAGAGCCGTGAAAAGAACTCAGAGTGCATGAAATAATAGAAGATGTATTTATTGGTCTCTGCCCCGGCTCCCTACACAAAGCTCCGAAAACTCTTGCAATTTTCTAAGTGATAGGAGTGTCTATGTTCTAATGAGACAGTGGCTGGGGGGCTCCTGGATGGGGGCTGGTCATCAGAAAGACCAAACCATGATTAGAAACTTGGAACTTTCAGCTCCACCCCCTAACCCTTCAGGAAGGGGAGAGAGGCTAGAAAATGAGTTAATGATTAGTCTTCACTATGTGATGAAGCTGCCACAGAAGTTCCCAAAGTACTGGGAACTTCCAGGTTGTCAACACATGGAGGATGGAGGTACCAGGAGGGTGGCATGCCTGACAAGGACAGAGAAACTCTGTGCCTTTCCCCCCATACACTGCCTTATACATCTCTATCACACGGATATTCATCTGCATCCTTTATCGTATTCTTTTATAATAAATAGTAAATATGAGTTAAATGTCTCCTTTAGTTCTGAGAACCATTCTAGCAAACAATAAAACCTAAAGAGTAGGTTCTAAGTGTTTTAGCTGATCAGTCAGAACCACAGATGACACTCTGGGACTTGCGACTGGCACCTGAAGCTGTGTGTGTTGGCAGCAGGGGTGGGGGGTGGTCTTGTGGGACTGAGCCCTTAACCTATGAGATATGATACTATCTCCAAATAGATAGTGTCAGAATTGAGTTAAATTATGGGACACCCAGCTGGTGTCAAAGAACTGTTAGATGTGTGGAAAAGCTACACACCTGGTGGCAGAAGTAAAGTGTGGCACTAGTGTGACAGGAAAGGAGACACAGCAAATGTTTTTCCCCTACAGAGTGGTTGGGCCCAGTACTGCAAAGACTACATTGCAGGGTGGAGTAGAACATGTCTCACATGTGGCATTATTTAAGACTCAGTAATCAGCTTGGGAAATATTCTGTCATCCATAGTGATTGGTTTATCCTAGTTATATGGAACCAGACCACATCTGAGACTATCTAGAATCCATAAAGACTCTCTCAAAACTCAATAATAAGAAAACAAACAACAAATATTTAAACAAACAAATATTTTTAAAATGGGCAAAAGACTTGAAAAGATACTTCACAGAGAAGCTAAAAAGATGGCAAGTAAGCACATAAAAAGATACTTACATCATTAGCTATTAAAGTAAATCATAGTGAGATTTCACTATCCTTATTAGAATGGCTATAAAAAAGGCTGACCATAATAAGTATTAGCAAGGATATAGACCAACTGGAACATTCATACATTGCTAGTGGGAATGTAAAATGATACAACCACTTGGGAAGACTTGGCAATTTCTTAAAAATTAAATATATACCTACCATCTGACACAGTAATTCTATTCTCAGGTATTCAGCCAAGAAAAATGAAAGCATATGTTCATACAAAGACTTATACGTAAATGTTCAGTGCAGCTTTGTAACACCCCCAAACTGGAAACAATCCAAATGTCTCTCAACAGTAGAATGGATAAGAGAATTGCAGCAGATCCATAAAATTGAGTACTATTTTATTTATACACACAACATGGATGAATCCTAAAATAACTGGGTTGAGTGAAAAAAGCCAGACAAAAAGTACATACTGTATGATTCCACTTATAGAAAAATTACAGAAAATGCAAACTAATTTATACTGACAGAAGGCAGATCAGTGGTTTCCTGGGGATGGGAGTGAAGGCAGGAGGGAGGAATTACAAAGAGGCAGGAGGAAACATTTAAAGGTGATGGGTTTGTCCATTATCTTGATTTGGTGATCGTTTTTCAGACTATCCATAAGTCAAAACTTACAAACTGTAAATTTAAAAATGTGCCTTTAGGGTATGTCAATAATATCTGACATTAAATCTGCTAATATCTGCAGAAGATATTAAGAAGAGGTGGCAAGAATACACAGAAGAACTGTACAAAAAAGATCTTCAAGACTAAGATAATCACAATGGTGTGATCACTACCCTAGAGCCAGACATCCTGGAATGTTAAGATTTCAAATCCTGGAAGATGATGCTGTGAAAGTGCTGCACTCAATATGCCAGCAAATTTGGAAAACTCAGCAATGGCCATAGGACTGGAAAAGGTCAGTTTTCATTCCAATCCCAAAGAAAAGCAATGCCAAAGAATGCTCAAACTACCGCACAATTGCACTCATCTCACACGCTAGTAATGCTCAAAATTCTCCAAGCCGGGCTTCAGCAATACATGAACCATGAACTTCCAGATGCTCAAGCTGGTTTTAAAAAAGGCAGAGGAACCAGAAATCAA
>NW_011495048.1:7682716-7683470 GCF_000754665.1 Bison bison bison
CAGGTCAGGAAGCAACAGTTAGAACTGGACATGGAACAACAGACTGGTTCCAAATGGGAAAAGGAGTCCGTCAAGGCTGTATATTGTCACCCTGCTTATTTAACTTCTATGCAGAGTACATCATGAGAAACGCTGGGCTGGAAGAAGCACAGGCTGCAATCAAGATTGCCGGGAGAAATATCAATAACTTCAGATATGCAGATGACACCACCCTTATGGCAGAAAGTGAAGAGGAATTAAAAAGCCTCTTGATGAAAGTGAAAGTGGAGAGTGAACAAGTTGGCTTAAAGCTCAACATTCAGAAAACGAAGATCATGGCATCCAATTCCATCACTTCATGGGACATAGTTGGGGAAACAGTGGAAACAGTGTCAGACTTTATTTTTCTGGGCTCCAAAATCACTGCAGATGGTGACTGCAGCCATGAAATTAAAAGACGCTTACTCCTTGGAAGGAAAGTTATGACCAACCTAGATAGCATATTCAAAGCAGAGAGATTACTTTGCCAACAAAGGTCCGTCTAGTTAAGACTATGGTTTTTCCAGTGGTCATGTATGGATGCGAGAGTTGAACTGTGAAGGAAGCTGAGAGCCAAAGAATTGATGCTTTTGAATTGTGGTATTGGAGAAGACTCTTGAGAGTCCCCTGGTCTGCAAGGAGATCCAACCAGTCCATTCTAAAGATCAGTCCTGGGTGTTCTTTGGAAGGAATGATGCTGAAGCTGAAACTCCAGTACTTTGGCCACCTCATGCAA
>NW_011495048.1:7683570-7687240 GCF_000754665.1 Bison bison bison
GCAGGAGAAGGGGACGACAGAGGATGAGATGGCTGGATGGTATCACCGACTCGATGGACATGAATTTGGGTGAACTCCGGGAGTTGGTGATGGATAGGGAAGCCTGGCATGCTGCAATTCATGGGGTCGCAAAGAGTTGGATATGACTGAGTGACTGAACTGAACTGAACTGAAATCTGCTAAAAATAGCATACTTCCAACTTATCTTTCTTTTTAAAAAATGTTTTTGAAGAACCTATGTGTATAATATAGTATTTAGCCTCCTCTTAGCCAGATCCTATAAAAAGGCCCACAGCTGCTCTAGTACCACCATAAACAGGAGAATGTAAAGGAATGGAAACAGTAGAAAGAGACAGAAGTCAACTGGCTGCTATAAAAATATTTACAGATTTTATAAAAACATACACCCATTTTGAAAACACTGCCAGGGCTTCTCCCAGGGCCCTGGAGGAAGCTCATGCAAGTGAGGGACTGATGGATGAAAAGTAACTCCTAAATACTCCTTGGATTTGGGGGGAGGTGGGGAGGAACATGTGGATCCAGCAGAACACCACACTTTCCAACTTCAGGGGCTCACATCTGCAGTCTGGATATTAAGCTGTGTGACCTAGTTCTGAGGTCACAAGGTGGTAAGGCCTGAGGACATATCAATTACTAAAGGAATGCGGCAAGTGTTGCAAGGTCAGTGGCACTATCCTCAGGAGTTTCTGCATGATCACCCAGCACAAACCTGTATAACTGCCCAAGAGATATACCAGTGTGCTGAGACACAGGAGTGTAAGACAAGACTTGGGGATTCTATTAGTACGCCGCTGTGGCTATTATTTGCTGATTTGTGACTTGAGGAGGTCATATAATATCTGGATGTTGATTTCAACACTAGTAAAACAGAACAACAGGAATTATCTTCTTGTGGAGTATACTGAGATCTTTCCATGGAAATAATTTTTACCCTTGTTCTGAAATCTGGCTGCTCTCTTCTAATATCTAAAATAGCCTTTGTAATGGGAAGAAGGAGAAATAAAGAGGTGAAAGAGAATTAGATAGCCTAGGCAGGTGACTCCAGGTAAGGCAGCATTCCTGCACTGGGCTGGGGCTGCTAACATCCTCCCCTTACTCTAAGGAGCCTGACTGAGCCTTTAGGAGCCTTGTCACTGAAGGTTCTAAAACTTAAGCCTTATTTGCTTGAAGTTAAGTCCACCTCTATCTGGAACTTTTCTGTTACATCTCCCCCAACCCCAATTTTTTGAAGTTACTATTTATTGGATATTTATAGCCAACAAAATTTATGATTATATTTCTTTAAGAGAAGCCTGTTGGTGATGAAAATCTGAAGTACCATCTAGAATTGGAATGGGTCCTATTTGGTGTGGTGTTGGAGGTCCAGGATACAAGATCATTAGTAATAGTCCAGAACACACTGTACCCCAAGCCTACCGAGTCTCCCCCTCACTTTAGTTACTAAATCTTACATTTTCCTTTTTCTTGGATTATTGTTCATTTTGCTATAGTACATACCCAAATGTTTATCTCAATAATGATCTGGGGGGCAAGGGGTAAAATCCTGAATCTTTGGATATGAAAAAATATTCTATACTCTCACTCAAAAGCTAGTTGGTCTTATTTTTTTCTCGGATCGTAGAGGACACTGTTATGTCTTCCAGCAGTGCTGCCAATGAGGAATCTGATGCCACACTGATTCTCATTCCTTTGAGCTTAACCTGTTTGTCCCTTTGGAAGCTTTTAGGACTTCATCTTTATCCCTAGTGTTCTAAAATTTCACCATGACAAGTTTAAGTTTTGGTTCTGTTTTGTTCATCTTGGCTAATATTTTAAATTTAAAGACTTGAATCTTTCTTAAACTCCGAAAAATACACTTTTATCACTATTTTTTCCTCTGCATTTTCTTTTTCTCTCTTCTTAAACTGAAGAAAATAGGGAAAACCAATAGACCATTCAGTTCAGTTCAGTTCAGTTGCTCAGTCGTGTCTGACTCTTTGCGACACCATGAATCGCAGCACGCCAGGCCTCCCTGTCCATCACCAACTCCCGGAGTTCACTCAGACTCATGTCCATCGCCTTGACTAGACGGACCTTTGTTGGCAAAGTAATGTCTCTGCTTTTGAATATGCTAAAAATAAAGTCTGACACTGTTTCCCCATCTATTTCCCATGAAGTGATGGGACCAGATGCCATGATCTTCGTTTTCTGAATGTTGAGCTTTAAGCCAACTTTTCCACTCTCCACTTTCACTTTCATCAAGAGGCTTTTTAGTTCCTCTTTACTTTCTGCCATAAGGGTGGTGTCATCTGAATATCTGAGGTTATTGATATTTCACCCGGCAATCTTGATTCCAGCTTATGCTTCTTCCAGCCCAGCGTTTCTCATGATGTACTCTGCATAGAAGTTAAATAAGCAGGGTGACAATATACAGCCTTGATGCACTCCTTTTCCTATTTGGAACCAGTCTGTTCCATGTCCAGTTCTAACTGTTGCTTCCTGACCTGCATATAGGTTTCTCAAGAGGCAGGTCAGGTGGTCTGGTATTCCCATCTCTTTCAGAATTTTCCACAGTTTATTGTGATCCACACAGTCAAAGGCTTTGGCATATATATATAACTAAATAACTTTTCTCTACACCAGAAACTAACCCAACATAGTAAATCAACTGTACTTCAAAAAAAAGAGTAAACAACTTTATTGAGGTATAATTGCACATTTAAAGTGTACACTATTTTGACATATGTATATACCTGTGAAACCAACACTGCCACCAAGATACTAAACATATCAAGCGTACTCTATCACTCCTCAAAGTTTTCATGAACATTTATGTTCCATGAATGTTTATGAACAAAATCCAAATCTTCAGACTCCTAGGCTGGTGCTGCTTCTTTTATACCTGAAGGAAATTTGTGTTATTGACTGATATTTATGCTACTGTACATTTATGGAAAAGAACATAATTGAAAATAAAAGATTTTATTTATAGGAGCCCCAATATATACTACAGACACTATGAATTCTGCCATCCAGTGAGACATCCTGCCTGCTTCCTGATGAATCATCAATTCAAAGTCCTTCCAGAGACCTTGCCCTTGGATTCTGGGAGGTAACCAGGTTTATTGTGTCTTTATAATAACTTCCCTTTTTGCTCTCTGCTTATGCAACTTTAAGCAGAACTCTTGCCATTTTTTATCTCAATTTCTTCCTCTTTATCTCAGTTTTATTCCTTTTTTTCTGTGAGGATGGAGGTGAAGTTCCTGTGCTTCTAATATAAACTGTCTGGGTTCAAAACCCACTTCTCTTACTTACAAACTACAGAGCTTTGGGCAGGTTCAGATTAGATCAGATCAGATCAGTCGCTCAGTTGTGTCCGACTCTTTGCAACCCCATGAATCTCAGCACGCCAGGCCTCCCTGTCCATCACCAACTCCCGGAGTTCACTCAGACTCATGTCGATCGAGTCAGTGATGCCATCCAGCCATCTCATCCTCTGTCGTCCTTCTCCTCCTGCCCCCAATCCCTCCCAGCATCACAGTCTTTTCCAATGAGTCAACTCTGCATGAGGTGGCCAAAGTACTGGAGTTTCAGTTTCAGCATCAGTCCTTCCAAAGAAATCCCAGGGCTGATCTCCTTTAGAATGGACTGGTTGGATCTCCTTGCAGTC
>NW_011495048.1:7687528-7687865 GCF_000754665.1 Bison bison bison
TGATGGGACCGGATGCCACGATCTTCGTTTTCTGAATGTTGAGCTTTAAGCCAACTTTTTCACTCTCCACTTTCACTTTCATCAAGAGGCTTTTTAGTTCCTCTTTACTTTCTGCCATAAGGGTGGTGTCATCTGCATATCTGAAGTTATTGGTATTTCACCCAGCAATCTTGATTCCAGCTTGTGCTTCTTCCAGTCCAGCTTTTCTCATGATGTACTCTGTATATAAGTTAAATAAGCAGGGTGACAATATACAGCCTTGACGAATTCCTTTTCCTATTTGGAACCAGTCTGTTGTTCCGTGTCCAGATCTAACTGTTGCTTCCTGACCTGCATA
>NW_011495048.1:7687965-7709232 GCF_000754665.1 Bison bison bison
GGTCTGGTATTCCCATCTCTTTCAGAATTTTCCACAGTTTATTGTGTTCCACACAGTCAAAGGCTTTGGCATAGTCAATAAAGCAGAAATAGATGTTTTTCTGGAACTCTCTTGCTTTTTCCATGATCCAGGTTATCTCTCTGCAAAGCCTGGTAGTTTGATATTAAATTCTTGGTGAATGTTACATACAACTATTTTCTCTGTAAACTGGCTTATATACTACTCAGCCCACATGGCAGAGATGTCCAAATCTCCTGTCTCATAGGTCATCCCCTCCCCAATCTCTAGGTTTTACATCTATATCTTTAAGAGACTAGTTTATTAAAAGCAGAATCCTAGCCAACATAATGTTCTAAATTGGAAAACAATTACTAAAACTGATTTTACTTCTATATTTCTTTCTGGAACCAAGTAATATTTTCATGTAAATCTACATTAAAGGGTTTTTTTTTTTTTTGAGATATGTATATATATGGGAACATTAGATGTGAACTAGTTAGTTGTGAAAGAATTAGTAGTTTTGCTTTTAAAAAATCAAATCAAATGTACCTTTTGTTACTGCTGTATAATAAATCCTTAATGTATAATATTTCATTTAATCCACATGTCTCCCCACTGAGTAAGCTGAGGAGGAAGAGGATGCATTGGTCTTGCTGTCTTATGTGGCAGAGGTGGACGAGGTAGAAGGGGAGGCAGGAATACTCAATGCAACACAAAGGAAATACATCATAGTTTCTGTCTGACTTTTTTGGTTTTTCCTTTCTCTGAAAACGTTCATATACCACAAACCACATGATATTCTGTAAAATGAACACTTAGGCAATAATGATGGAGACACAAAAAAAGTCTCATACAGTTTTTGCCCCACAGTTTTTAGATTTTCACACGAAGACACATACACAAGTTTACTACTTCAATAATGATTTACTATTAGCATGATGATTTACCACTCACTAAGTGAGAGTGAATCATAAAGATCTTCATCCTTGTCTTCACATTGAGTAATCTGGGAAAGAGCAGGAGGAGGGGTTGCTCTTGCTGTCTTAGGGGTGGAAGAGGTGGAGAAGATGGAAGGGGAAGCAAGAGAGACAGGCACACTCAGTGTAACTTTAAGGAAATATTGTAATTTCTGAATGACTTTTTTGCTTTTTCATTTTTCTAAAAATGTTTCTATATGGTAGCCACCACTATTTGCTTTAGTTTCAGTGCCCATATGATAGAAGTCCTGAGGTCATAAAAGAAGTCAAAAGTAGCCTTGAATAATTGGGACCTTTCTGCCACATTGTCTTATGTCAATTTGTTTTTTGGCACTGCTTCTTCTACATCTTCCTCATTTTCTGGTCTTGGTTCAGAAGCACTCTTCTCCACCAAGTCATCTTCTGTTAATTCCTCTGATGTGGTGTCTACTAGCTCTTGAATTTCTCCAAGATCTAGATCTTGAAACTCTTCACTCCCCCTCGCTACCTTTGTTGCCATATCCATAATCTCTTTCACGATCCCCTTGACTGGTTCTGTTGTAAATTCTGTGAAGTCATGCATAACAGCTAGACACAGTTTTCTCCAGCAGGAATTTATCCTCAGGTTTGATGGCTTTCAGTGCTTTTTGTACAACAGTGATGGCATATATTCAATGGTATAATCCTTCCAGACTTTTATGATCTTCTATTGGGTTTCTCTTCCATAGCACTGACAATCTTTTCCATAAAGTACCATACATAATGGTTTAAAGCTCCTTATAACCCCTTGATCTGGGATTCCTTGGTGGCTCAATGGTAAAGAAACTGCCTGCAATGCAGGAGACCTGGGTTTGATCCATGGGTCAGGAAGATCCATTGGAGAAAGGAATGGCTACCCACTCCACTATTCTTGCCTGGAGAATTCAATGGACAGAGGAGCCTAGCAAGCTCCATGACAGTCCACGGAGTCACAAAAAGTCAGACACGACTGAGCAACTAACACTTTCACATGACCCCTGATCTAGAGGCTGGATTACAGACATTGTGTCTAGTGGCAAGCAACCACTTCAACACCTTTGGAGTTGAACTCTTGAGGTCTGAAGTGGCCAAAGGCATTGTCCAGTATCAAAAGAAATTTAAAAGGCAATTACTTACTGGCAAAGGTACTTCCTGACTTTAGAGACAAAACGTTGACAGAACCAATCAAGAAAAAGTGTTCTGGTAGTGTAGGCCTTCTTATTGTAAAACCAAAAGACTGGTGTTATCTTTTCCCTTCATGGTTTAGGAGTTAGCAGCTTTATAGATAAGGGCAGTCCTGATCATAAACTGGACTGCATTTGCACAAAATAGTAAAGTTAGCTTATCCTTTCCTTAAATGCTGGTGCTCACTTCTCTTCCTTACTAATAAATGTCTTTTGTGGCATGCCCCTCCCCCCGCCAGAACAGAATACTTTTGTCTGCATTAAAAACTTGTTTAGGCAGACATCCTTCCTCCTCAAGGATTCTTTTAATGACAACTTTTCTGCTGTCTGTTGCTGAGCAGAAGCTTCTTCTTCTATTATCTTGACATTTTAAAGCCAAACTTCTTTTTAAAATTATCAAACTATTCTTGCTGACATTAATTTTTCCAGCTTTAGGTCTTTCACCTTCCTTTTAAGTTGTCATATGACTTCATTTTTTCTGGAATCATATTAGACTCCATAGATAAGTCTTTCTTACAACAATACTTCACCCACACAAAAGGGTTACATTTTCAATATGAGATAAAAAGGCATTTCATCAACAGTGCAAAGTTTTGCAACAGTTACAAGTTTCTGTAGCTGCAGCTATGGTTTCATTTTCCTTTTCCCTTTTAAACAATGGTCTTTACACTGGATTTCTATATCTTGCAATGGTGGGTAACCACAGCTGCAGATCAAACAGATCAATCTATGCTGCATATCAAACAGTTCAAATTTTTCTTGTAATATAATGACTCTGCTTCTTGTAAGAACTTCCAGGATCATTAGCAGCACTTCGTACGGGTCCTTGGTGTTATTCAAAGTTTATGGCATTGCACTAAACACGAAAAATCTTTGAAAACCATAAGAGATAATTTTTTACTGCAATATAGAATTTACTAGAGACACAACTGCTCACATGGAGATATTTAGTGTCACATAGAGTTTTATTTGCAACACGAAACACTAGAGTTCATTGTTATAGCAACAGGAGGTAGCTATGAAATTATCAAAGTAGTACGCTATGTGTCATAGTTAATTTTATGCAGTTATGATTTAGTACTGCATCTTTATGTTTGTTTATCTTTTTCTTAACTGGGAATGTTTCCATGTATGGTCTGTAAGTGTCTGTGTAAATTTTGAAAAAATCTGAACTTTTTATAATAGACTTGTATATATTTTATAGTTGTTGATGTTCAGCCAGTAAGTCAAGTGTGACTCTTTGCGACTCCATGAACTGCAGCACGCCAGGCTTACCTGTCCTTCACTATCTTCCGGAGTTTGCTCAAACTCATATCCATTGAGTCAATTATGTCATCCAGCCATCTCATCCTCTGTCACCCCCTTCTCCTCCTGCCATCAATTTTTCCCAGCATCAGGGTCTTTTCCAGTGAGTTGGCTCTTCACATCAACTGGCCAAAGTACTGGAGCTTCAGCTTCATCATCAATACTTCCAGTGAATATTCAGAGTTGATTTTTTTTTCGGTTTGACTGGATGATCTCCTCACTGTCCAAGGGTGAGGACAGTGAGTGCGTTCACTGTCCTTAGAGTGTGTTCTCTGGCACCACAATTTGAAAGCATCAATTCTTCAGTGCTCAGCCTTTTTTATGGTCCAACTCTCACATCCATACATGACTACTGGAAAAACCAGTTTTGACTATAGACTTTTGTCAGCAAAGTGATGTCTCTGCTTTCTAATACGCTGTCTACGTTTGTCAAAGGTTTTCTTCCAAAGAGCAAGCATCTTTTAATTTCATGGCTGCAGTCACCATCCACAATGATTTTGGAGCCCAAGAAAAGTAGTCTGTCGTGGTTCCCACTTTTCCCCCATCTATTTGCCATGAAGTGATGGGACCAGATAGCAGGATTTTCATTTTTTGAATGTTGAGTTTTAAACCAGCTTATTCACTCTCCTTTTTTACCCTCATCAAAAGGCTCTTTAGTTCCTCTTCACTTTCTACCATTAGAGTGGTTTCATCTGCATATCTGAGGTTGTTGGTATTTCGCCCAGAAATCTTAATTCCAGCCTGTGAGTCATCCAGCCTGACATTTCTCTTGATGTTCTCTGAATATAAGTTAAATAGGCAAGGTGACAGTATACAGCCTTGACGTAGTCCTTTCCCAATTTTGAACCAGTCTGTTCCATGTCCAGTTCTAACTGTTGCTTCTTGATATGCATACAGGTTTCTCAGGAGACAGGTAAGATGGTCTGGTATTCCCATCTCTTTAAGAATATTCTACAGTTTGCTGTGATCCACATAGTCAAAGGCTTTAGCATAGTCAATGAAGCATATATATTTTTTTAATTTTCTTGCTTTTTCTATGATCCAATGGATGTTGGCAATTTGATCTCTGGTTACTCTGCCTTTTCTAAATCCAGCTTGAACACCTGGAATTTCTTGGTTCATTTACTGTTGAAGCCTAGTTTGAAGGATTTTAAGCATTACCTTGCTAGCATGTGAAATGAGCACAGTTGTACAGTAGTCTGAACATTCTTTGGCATTGCTTTTGGGGACTGGGATGAAAACTGACCTTTTCCAGTCCTGTGGCCACTGTTGAGATTTCCAAATTTGCTGGCATATTGAGTGCAGCCCTTTCACAGCATCATCTTTTAGGATTTGAAATAGCTCAGCTAGAATTCCACTACCTCCACTAGCTTTGTTCGTAGTGATATTTCCTAAGGCCCACTTGACTTCACATTAAACAATGTCTGGCTCTAGGTGAGTGATCATACCATCGTGATTATCTGGGTCATTAAGACCTTTTTTTGTACAGTTCTTCTGTGTAGTATTGCCACCTCTTCTTTATCTCTTCTGCGTCTGTTAGGTCCTTGCTCTTTCTGTCCTTTATTGTGCCTATCTTTGCATGAAATAGTCCCTTGGTATCTCTACTTTTCTTGAAGAGATCTCTAGTCTTTCCCATTCTATTGTTTTCCTCTATTTCTCTGCATTGTTTACTTAAGAAGGCTTTCTTATATCTCCTTGCTATTCTCTGGAACTCCACATTCAGTTAGGTTTCTCCTTTCTCCTTCGCCTTTTGCTTCTCTTCTTTTCTCAGCTATTTGTAATACCTCCTCAGACAAGCACTTTGCCGTCTTACATTTCTTTTTCTTGGAAATGGTCTCGGTCAGCACCTCCTGCACAATGTTATGAACTACCATCCAGTAAATGATACTTCAGCAAATGATAAAATACTCTAGTACCTGTGTATATTTTATGCATTCATGACACACCTTACTTCTTTTTGATATTTCTAGGCTACACAATTTTTGAGTTATTTTCAAACTGTCACAAATCTAAAAAAAGTTTTGAATATATTTTTTGAAAAATTACGCGTTTAAACTGCCTTCACAGTTCAGTCCCAAGTTGTTCAAGGATCAACTGTATATATACATATGCACACGCACACACACACAGAGACATAGAACAAATCTCTTATTACTTAAGGCAGACAATCAAAACCTGACATCCAATATTCTTTAAAAACTTGAGTTATTTACTTTCAATGACATTGTTTCATAGGACATAAAATTAAGATGTTAGCTAACTTTTTCTTGCATGTAATAGCTAATGAAAACACATTAACAAAGCAGTCATGTCAAGTATTTTAAACTGTCCTTGAAAGGGTAGACACCAAGAGTTCTCCATGGACTCCCCACTGTTCTTAGGGTAGAGTTTCTGCCTCTTCTCTTTGCACCTTCTCATCCCTGATCAAAGCACTTTCAAAGAATTGTTTACACTTAATTTTTACTGACTCTCCTTTCTCTCTTGAGCCTACTCCAGTCAGATTTTCCTCCCACTGTGTCATAAAAACTGCACTTACCAGAATCAACAATGACCTCCATGCAGTCAAATCTCAAGGAGAAATCTCAGTTCATATCTCATACCACCTAACACTAGCATTTGATTTATTGGTTGGTTTCTTCTTCTTGAAATAGTTTTGTCACTAAATCTCCAAGTCACCTCCCTCTTCGGTTCTCCTTCTACCTCAACGGCCATTCTTTCTCAGCATTCTTTGCTGAATTCTCCTTTATCTTCTTAACCTCTAAAAATTCAAGTGTCCAGGACTCACTGCCTAAACTTCTTCTCTTCCTATCTACACACTCACTCATTGAAGTTTTCATCTAGTCCATGACTTTAAATGCCATTTACATGCTGCTGCCTCCGAAATTCCTATGTCGGGTTCAATTCCTATGCAAACTACATATCCCACAGGCTATTTCCCATCTCCATTTGTATGTCTACAGGCATTTCAACAAGCCCAAAACTAAACTGCTAATCTTCTGCCCTAGAGTGCTCTTCCTTCAAATTTACCACTTCATAAAACAGTAACACCATTCTTCCACTTGCTCAGGCCCAAATCTTAGAACCACACTTGACTCCTCTCCTTCTCACACATCCCACATCCGATTCATTAGAACATCCAGTCAACTGTACTACAAAACTTATTCACACTACCAGTCACACTACTTCTCACTACCTCCTCCTCTTGCCACCTTGGACCAAACCTCGATAATCTCATGTTCCTTTCACTTAGTCAATGTTTCACCCTGTGAAGCAAAGCATTTAAAAGGTTAAGGTGGATTGTTACTTTTCCTACAGCTTCCCATTTTACTCAGAATGAAAAGTCTTTGTGACTATAACCCCTTATATGATGTTTCCACCATTACCACCTCCACCAACTCTTTGATCTCATTTCCTACTGCTCTCCCTCTTGCTCACCTATCATATCTACAATGTTGTCCTTACTATTCCTCACACACACCGAGCACACCCTATCTCAGGGTCTTTGTATTTCTAACATTCTCCAAGTATTCCTATGTAATGCTCTACCTTCGTCACCTAGGTCTTTCCTAACTATCCCATATAAAATAAATCCCCTCATCTTTTCAATACTCTATCCTGATTTAGTATTCATAAAACCGTTTTTATTTTGAAATAATTGTAGATTCATAAGCACTTGCAAGAAATAATAGAGATCCTGTGTACCCTTTACTCAGTATCCCCCAGTGGCCACATTTTACAAAAGTACAGTGCAATATTGCCGTTGATACAGCCAAGATACAGGACATTTCCAGTTCTATCAAGGCTTCATGGTGCTCTTTTACAGCCACACCCACGATCCTCTAACCTCTACTCCCTTCTAACCCTCAGCAACCACTAACCAGTTCATTTCTAGTTGTTTTTATTTCAAGAATGTTATATAAATGTAATCATATATATTAACTTTTGGGGATTGGCCTCTTCCACATAACATTATTCCTTGGAGATTCATCCATGTTGTTGTGTCATGGCATTTTTTTACCACCTGATATACAAATATATATTTTTATTTGCTTCTTAGGCTAAGTGAAGGACAGGGAAGCCTGGCATGCTGTAGTCCATGGGGTTGCAAAGAGTTGGAAACGACTGATCGACTGAACAACAAGGCTAAGTTTCCTGAGAGCAGGGAATCTATTTTGTACACTGTACTATAGTGTAGATATAAAATAAACATTTGTTGAATAAATTAAGTCCAGACTCTTTAACATGACTGATAAGACCCAAATGAAGCATGCTTATCTTTCCAACCTTATCTTTCATTTCCATGACTCCTCCACACTGCCACACCACTCCCATCCAGATACACTAAATAGTGAATAATGCCATTCAATTACACTAAATATCTTGCCATTTATAGCAGATTGCGTATGTGCTCTGATTTTTTTCATATTTACTATTCATAACAGTGGGTCTAAACAGTAGTGTACCTCAGAACCACAGGGATGATCAGGTTTATTAAAACAGACTGCTAGGCTCCAACTTCGGAGAAGGCAATGGCAACCCACTCCAGTACTCTTGCCTGGAGAATCCCATGGACGCAGGAGCCTGGTGGGCTGCCATCTACGGGACCGCACAGAGTCAGACACGACTGAAGCGACTTAGCAGCAGCAGCAGCAGGCTCCAACTTCAGAGTTTTAAATTCAGGAAGTCTGAAATAAGTCCTGAGAATCTGCATTTCTGACAAATTCCCAAGTGATGTTGATTCAGCTTGTCAATGAATTGTATGTGGAAAATCACTGTCTCAGAACATTTTAAAATTTCCCTCCCCATTTCACATGCCTAATTTCATTGTTAACTTCTAGTCCTTCCCTTACCCTAGAACATGGTGTTCATGGTACACTGTACTTACCCTATCACATCACTTATTACAGGATATTATAATGTCCTATTTATGTGTGCTTCTTTTCCAACGATACTCTCAGCACTTAGTACAGTCTCATACAGACTAAGCACTCAATGTATATGATGACTGAATAGGTTCCTTAATTTTGACACCTTAAAAGAC
This sequence comes from Bison bison bison, assembly GCF_000754665.1. Taxonomy (NCBI): domain Eukaryota; kingdom Metazoa; phylum Chordata; class Mammalia; order Artiodactyla; family Bovidae; genus Bison; species Bison bison. The sequence goes on from NW_011495048.1 coordinate 7,696,470, forward strand.
TCAACTGAAATAGTATCTTAACAGTCATAGGATATTTAGAAGGAAGTGCTTCTATATGCTAGAAATAAAAGATGAAAACACCAAGGATCATTTAAGGCAATTTTTAATATTAAGATTTTATAGAAAGTATTATTGCTTATTGCAGTTCTTTTCAACCAAAAAAATACACCACACATTGAAATAATGACTGATGACAAAGGTTAAGAATGCAAGTTAAGGTACTTTAAACATTATTTTTTCAATAATTACTTCAAAGTCTGTATTTTGTTTTTCTAAAAGTGTACTCTCTTGCTTTCAGACTAAACACCCAAACCACAGACTATCTAACCCAGCCAGGACTTCAAAGAACACTGTAATTGACCCCCAGTGCTCACCAGATGTTGAAATCAGAACATATTCACTTGTACAGATCTATAGACTATTACTAAAATTCCAAAATCCAAAAAATCTTTAGAAACCTAAAGTTTTTCACAAGTTTGAGTCAAATTCATTTAGCAGCAAAATCTTACCTGAACATATATGTGGTTACTATATAGGTTATATAGCTTTATCCAAATTAGTGTTAATACTAACGCATTTTTTGTGGCATGTTTGATGTTTGATTTTAAGATGCTGCTCTAGACCCCACTGAAGTGTTACAGAAAATATGGTATATACACTATATTCCTGCCTAAAATCCCAACAATTTTGAATTCTGAAACACACTTGACCCAGAGGGTTTGGATAAATTTACATGACTGTATTAAGAATGAGAAGTCAATTTCTCTAACCCTTACATTTTTGTCTACTATATTTGAAATATTTATCCAAATAATGTCCCCTACTGTTTTATCCAATTTTCTGTTGATGGGTGGGGCTGTGTTCCCTCCGTTATTTACCTGGGGCCAAACTATGGTGGAGGTAATGAAGATGATGGCAATGGTGACCTCCCTCAAAAGGTCTCATGCAAGCACTGCTCATGACGGTGTGATCATCACCTAGAGCCAGACATCCTGGAATGTGAAGTCAAGTGGGCCTTAGGAAGCATCACTACAAACAAAGCTAGTGGAGGAGATGGAATTCCAGTCGAGCTATTTCAAATCCTAAATGATGATGATGTGAAAGTGCTGCACTCAATATGCCAGCAAATTTGGAAAACTCAGCAGTGCTCACAGGACTGGAAAAGGTGTTCTCTTTCCAACCTCAGAGAATGCTCAAACTACCACACAATTACACTGATCTCACACTCTAGTAAAGTAATACTCAAAATTCTCCAAGCCAGGCTTCAACAGTATGTTAACTGTGAACTTCTAGATGTTCAAGCTGGTTTTAGAAAAGGCAGAGGAACCAGAGATCAAATTGCCAACATCTGCTGGATCATCAAAAAAGCAAGAGAGTTCCAGAAAAACATCTATTTCTGCTTTATTGACTATGCCAGAGCCTTTGACTATGTGGATGACAACAAACTGGAAAATTCTGAAAGAGATGGGAATACCAGACCACCTGACCTGCCTCCTGAGAAACCTTTACACAGGTCAGGATGCAACAGTTAGAACTGGATATGGAAGAGGAGTACATCAAGGCTATATATTGTCACCCTGCTTATTTAACTTATATGCAGAGTACATCATGGGAAATCCTGGGCTGGATGAAGCTCAAGCTGGAATCCAGATTTCCAGGAGAAATATCAATAACCTCAGAAATGCAAATGACACTGCCCTTATGGCAGAAAGCGAAGAACTAAAGAGCCTCTTGACGAACGTGAAAAAGGAGACTGAAAAGTTGGCTTAAAGTTCAACATTCAGAAAACTAAGATCGTGGCATCCCATCCCATCGCTTCATGGCAAATAGATGGGGAAGCAATGGAAAGTGACAGACTTTATTTTGGGGGGCTCCAAAATCACTGCAGATGGTGACTGCAGCCATGAAAAAGACGCCATTAAAAGACACTTGCTCCTTGGAAGAAAAGTTATGACCAACCTAGACAGCACATTATAAAGCAGAGACATTACTTTGCCAACAAAGGTCCATCTAGTCAAAGCTATAGTTTTTCCAGTAGTCATGTATGGATGTGAGAGTTGGACTGTGAAGAAAGCTGAGCAGCCAAGAATTGATGCTTTTGAACTGTGGTGTTGGAGAAGACTCTTGAGAATCCCTTGGACAGCAAGGAGATCCAACCAGTCACTCCTAAAGGAAATCAGTCCTGAATATTCATTGGACAGACTGATGCTGAAGCTGAAACTCCAATACTTTGGCCACCTGATGTGAAGAACTGACTCATTGGAAAAGTCCCTGATGCTGGGAAAGATTGAAGATGGGAGGAGAAGGGGATGACAGGGAATGAGATGGTTGGGTGGCATCACTGGCTCAATAGACATGAGTTTGAGTAAACTCTGGGAGTTGGTGATGGACAGGGAGGCCTGGCATGCTGTAGTCCAGGGGATCTCAAAGAATCAGACATGACTGAGTGACTGAACTGAACTGATTGTTTTATCGTTTTGTATCTGAAAGACTGGTCTTAATAAAAAGAGTTTTCAGAGCTGTGGTACATATACACAAAGGAATATTATTTGGCTATTAAAAAGAATGCATTTGAATCAGTTCTGATGAGGTGGATGAAACTGGAGTCTATTATACAGAGCAAAGTAAGTCAGAAAGAAAAACACCAATACAGTATATCAACATACATATATGGAATTTAGAAAGATGGTAACAATGACGCTATGCAAGACAGCAAAAGAGACACAGATGTAAAGAACAGACTTTTAGACTCTGTGGGAGAAGGCAAGGGTGGGATGATTTGAGACAATAGCGTTGAAACATGTATATTATCATATGTGAAATAGATTGCCAGTCCAGGTTCGATGCATGAGACAGGGTGCTCAGGGCTGGTGCACTGGGATGACCCTGAGGATGGGATGGGGAGGGAGGTGGGATGGGGGTTCAGGATGGGGAACACATGTACACCCATGGCTGATTCATGTGAATGTATGGCAAAAACCACCACAATATTGTAAAGTAATTAGCCTCCAATTAAAATAAATTTTTAAAAAAGAAAAAAAAATAGTTTTCAGGAAATTGCTGGTGGTCCAGCAGTTACGACTCTGACTCTCACTGCTGAGGGCCTATGTTCAATGGCTGGTCAGGGAACTAAGATCCCACAAACTGCATGGCACAGCCAAAAGAAAGTTTCTTCATTTTATCTAACATTAGCTAAATACTGTTGGGAACTCAATGTTTCTATTCATATATGATACTTTCTTTTTAAATCAAGGAAACTCTATACTTCTTTGGGATCCTCGTGGCTCACTACCATCAGATGAATCATCATCATCCTCAAATGAATCATCACCAGCACAACTGAAAGTATAGAACTAAAAAAAAATGCCTTGTGGGAAACATATCATTTTGAAATCCACCTCAAAGGCTAATGTCACATTTACAAGTCATTGACATTTGGCAGACTCAACTGATGAAAGTAGAATTTTTGTAGATTAAAATGTAAAGGGGACAACAACAACAGATTTATCACTGTAAAGAGGAAAACACCTTAAATACATTTAGGAATGAATTGAACAAAAAATATATAGATCTATGAAGAAAATGCCACTGGGAAACATTAAAAGAAAGCTTGGGTAAACAGAGGGCCACGTACTTCTATTCAGCATATTTGGTTTCAAAAGAAAGAGGAATCATTTAGGTGACTTTAAATTGAAAGAGAAGTTTATTTGAAGAGTAGTACCTTGTGTAGATAGGTTTAGTAGGGCAAACCAGGACCCGGAAAGTTCCAGAACCCCAGGCAACTAACTTCCCTACCACTCACTTCTAGGAACCCAGGGCTTTGTAACTCTTCTGCTCTCTATCTGTCGCTCTCTGCAGGCCTATTTGGTCTACACACTTGCATGTGGGTCAGACATCTCTCCCTCCCTTATGTGCTAGTATCATCACTTTCTAGGTTGAGACCAGGTAAGACTAATTGCAAATTTCTCAAGAGAGAATCTGATTGGGCCAGTTTGAATCCTACTCCTGGTCCAATCAGCTATGGTAGGGGAAGGAAGAGGGTTAAGTGGGTACCTGCTCACTAACAAAAGATAAAGACTGGAACATGAGGAAGTGGTACAGGCAAATTGAATGGCATGTCTCTTATAGATGAGCAGATTGCATACCGTGGAGAGGCAATACAACATAAGAGGTTAACGGCACAGGCTCTGGGACCAAACTGCCTGAATTTGACTTTAAGTCAAATTAGTTGCTTGACCTTCAACAAGTTTCTTGACCTTCAACAAGTTATTCAATCTCTTTATGCTTCAGTCTTCTCATCTGTAAAATGAGGATGATGATAATAGGGTTGCTGTGGGGATTGAATGAATGAACACAAAGAAAGCACTCAGTTAAAAACTACTTATTTATTATTTTTATAAAGATACCCATCTCCCCTAAATTAATCTATAAAATTAATGCAAGTCCAATCAAAATCACAACTCTTTAAATCTGACAAAGCAATTTTAAAGTTACTATGGAAGAAATATCTATGGAGAGGATGGCATAAGTAGAATGGGAGGAATATATAGACTGATGCAAGCTCATGTCATAGATCTTATGATGGTTGTTTCACATTATATTTTTTAATGTACATATATGACAAAATTTTCTTTTATATACATCAAAAATATTTTTAAGAAACAATTCTTTAAAAATATATTCCAAAAAAGAAGACTATTAACCATGGATTTACCCTACCAGCAGTTTAAAAATAATTTAAAAGTATATTAAAACAATATTATTATCCAATAACAAGTCAATGGAATAGAAAATAAAGTATATGTGGAAATTTAGTACAGTATAAACTTAGAATTTTAAATCAGAGAGAAGACTGGGTGGTGTTCAATAAATAGTGTAGGGCAACCAAGTTATTTAGGGGGAAAAAAAAATCATGCTAGATTCTTCCCTTCTTCCTCCTAACTAAACTTCAAAAGGACTAAATACTGAACTATTTTTAAGAAGATATCTAAAAATGTTAAAAGAAAATACACAGGTAAGCATGACATTAAAGCTGGAAACAGAAAAAGACCTACCTAAAAATGTCTTTCTTCACAACAACCCCATCAGCTTTAACTTCTACTCATTTGCACTTATTTATGGATTCTGAGAAGGCAATGGCACCCACTCCAGTACTCTTGCCTGGAAAATCCCAGGGATGGAGAAGCCTGGTAGGCTGCAGTCCATGGGGTCCGGAAGAGTCGGACATGACTGAGTGACTTCACTTTCACTTTTCACTTTCCTGCACTGGAGAAGGAAATGGCAACCCACTCCAGTGGTCTTGCCTGGAGAATCCCAGGGACGGAGGACCCTGGTGGGCTGCTGTCTTTGGGGTTGCACAGAGTCGGACACGACTGAAGTGACTTAGCAGTAGCATGGATTCTGATTCTGATTAATTCTATATAAAATTTTTACATAATACAAAATTGAACACATAAAATTTTGTTATATATTTTATATAATCTTATCATGTACTTTTCTTGTACCTCTTGTCTTTCTACTTAGCCCACACATCATTGGCATAGTCCATTCTTCACTCTGCTTCTCTCTCCTCTCTTAAAATAACTTTCTTTTAAAGTTATAAACATGTAGTTTTTAAGTGAATTTTAGTATTGTTTTCTTGAGCTCTATCTATAAAGTATCTTTTTTTGCATTTTAATTGAAATTGATAATGTACAAATAATTTAGAAATGAATTGTATTCTTTGCTATTTTAGTTCATCTGGCATCATATGTTATTTTCCCTAGACTGCCTTTTTTCCTTCAATACAAGTTTTATTGGGGGGTGGAAGCCATACATAGAAAAAGAAGACAAGAAAAACTTTTCAGCAAATAAACACCACAAGCTATATTATAAAAGACAAATTTAAAAAGGTAAAAATATTTGTGATTACATTCAGACAAAAGTTAATATTCCTAATTTACAAAAAGCTCTCATAATTTAAAAAAAAACGTTAATATTCCAGATAGGCAGAAATCATGAACTGGCAATTCACAAAAATAGAGCCAATAAATATATGTAAGATGCTCAGTTTTATACTTGGTCAACCAGATGCAAATCAAAACAAGATGAAAAGGTGATAAGAGATATTTTTTAAGGTGATAAAGATCACAAAGATTAACAATACTCAAGATCTGCAAGAAGACCACCTAGTTATCGTTCACCCACTATGTTGGTGGAAAACTACTACTTTTCAAGGGAAGAGTCTGGTAACAACATATAGAACTTTCTAAATGCGCATTCCCTTTGACCCAGTAAATGTATTTCTATGAATTTATGTTAAGGAAAATCAGGGAAATGTACAGGTTTATGTATAATAATCATCTAGTATTGTTTGTACAACTGAAAAACTGTAAATACCTTAAAAGTCCAACAATCTAGAAACTGATTGAACATATTAATACTATATCCATATAGCCATTAAATCCATACAGCCATTAAAAACGCTAATGTAACCTACTTTATCTGGAAAGATATAAGGCATTTGGAAAACAGAATATGCTCATATTTTCCTATTAAGAAAAAAAAGTTTATGTGTATGTACGAAAACTCTGTTTATACAGAACTAAGTTAATACGTTATTTCTGGGTGACGAGATTGAGAGTTTTTCTTTTACATACGTTTATGTACTTACTATTGGACAGTTTTGCAGGGAGCAGGCATTTTTAAAAAAAGAAGTATTCTTCTTACAATCACAGAATACAAGGACACTTAATTTGCGGAGGTAAATGGGCCTCGGGTGAGACGATCCTGCTACAGCGGGAGCGGAGGGAAAAGTTCCCAGACCGCCGAGCCTCACCCTACTGCTCAGGCGAGAGCACAGCGACCGGAAACACGCCACGCGAGATCTCGGGGATTCTGGGTATGGACGTACCCGCATTACCTCTCAAGGAAGAAAGTGTTACCGTTTGAAAACTATTTATCTCTTTCCTTTAACACAACACCTATCATTGCAGTCAAAGGACGTTTCTATCCTGAGAGGGGTGCGGGGGAGGTCGGCAGAGTTAAAGTTTTTCCTGAAAATGAAAGGCTCCCCCTCTCCCATCCACCCGCCTCTTCCCGTCATTCTGGAGGCGCTTAGAGGCCGCCGCGGGGGAAGGCCGTTTCTCTGGGTGACGATTTACAAGAACGCTGCCAGCGTCAACAACGCTGGCCGACTATTGTGTGTTACTGCTGCCTAGAAAGGTGGACGGTGCACAGCGCAGCGTGGGACGTGGAGGCGAGGTACACACTGATTGGCCCGCGGCTGCCCAGGCCGCTGCTGGGGGCGGGGCGGCGTGCCAGGCGGGGTGGCGCGCGTGCGCAAAGGCTTCCCCTCGAGCCGGACAGTTTCCCGGGTGCCAATGTGGGTGTTCCAGTCGCGGAACTGGGCGGAGCGAGGGGTTTGATTTTGGCCTGGCCGCGGGAATGGGGGCCGTTAATCTTTCACACACGCATAACTAGCAGGGCGCATAAATGAGCGAGGCTTTCCTTTGAGGCCTGGCCCACTGCAGGCGAAGAACTGCCGAGGAGTGAGAGGCGAGGCCCAGGCCAAAAGATGGGATCACATGCGGGCCACTGCCTGCGTAGCGTAGGGCGGGGAAGCCCTGCGGAAAAGCCAGAGTGGAAGGACCGACAGCCCAAACACTACCGCTCCCTTTGGCTAGGTACCTAACTTTATGGTGATAAATTAGTAGCTTTGTTATAGAAGTCTAGTTTTAAGTCCCAGAGAGTGGACAAGAATCACATACTGTTTTGAGAGAGTAGTACCTCCATGGGAGACCTCGAAGCCCAGTAAGGCTTCCAGATTTCCTGACCATTTGGTAAATGATGTTCAAAGGAAAAATTAAGATATGTCCATCTATGTAACTCTTCAGGCTTAAATACCTGTTTATCTTAAATTACAAAATTAAGTGAAGGAAACTTTGTAGTAGGTTATAGTGACCCATTGGCTACTATTCATTATCGTTTAAAATTTTTCTTAATTTGTAGGTATCAGAGAGCCTTTTGCTATTTTATTCTTGGAATATTGTTGTAAATGAAAAATTTTACATCAAACTGCACAAAAAAAAGCTTAAATATAATTACATATATATTAATAAAACTCAGAGGAAAACGTAGGCAGACCACTCTGTGACATAAATCACAGCAATATCGTTTTCAATCCATCTCCCAGAATAGTGGAAATAAAAGCAAAAATTAACAAACGGAACCTACTATAACTGAAAGGCTTTTGCACAGCAAAGGAAACAATATTCTTACTGCCTGAGCCACCGGGGCATCCCAGTAAGCAGAGAAAGTACGGAAATCACATGTGATTTCTTTCATTTCTTTTCCCAATTCTCTAGCACCCAAGCCACCATGAAAAACTATAGAGGTAAGCTGTGCATGTGTGAATCTGACCTTCCGCATCATAGCAAATGCTTTGGGAACTAATTTTACAAGATAGATTACTGCCCAGGAATTTTACTGGCCACTGGGTGGCAACATACAGTACAGATGCAAATAACACTGTAATGTGTTTGCAAACACAACTGATATTGAAATCAAGACCTAGAAATTTTGGTGAAACTTACAGTCTAATCCCAGCCAGATGAATTGACTACTAAAACCAAACAAAAAAATCAACATTTTTATAGGATTTAAATAAGACTCAGTATTTCATAGCACAGTTTTCAAAATATCCAAGCTATGACCTAAAATCTAGCATTCTAAAAACCAGGAAAATCTAAATTGAGAAAAGACAATCAAGAGACACCAATGCCAAAAGGACACAGATTTTGGAATTATCCAACAAAGATTTTAAAGTAGACATTGGAAAAATATTCCAGACACTCTTGAAATGAATGGAAAGATAGTCTCAACAATGAAATAGACGAATTCCACTTGTGGAAATTGGAGAAAAACACAATAACCAAAAACCTGAAAAACACAATAACCAAATTTAAAAGTTGACTAGATAGCTTCAAGGACATAGTGGAGAAAGCAGAAGAAAGAGTTAATGATCTTGACTGCTAAGTCGCTTCAGTTGTGTCTGACTCTGTGCGACCCCAAAGACGGCAGCCCACCAGGCTCCCCCGTCCCTGGGATTCTCCAGGCAAGAAAGTAGATCAATAAAAATTAATGATTTAAAAGATCTGAAATGATCTAAAATAAAAAGGATAAACCCAAAGAACACCCAGACACATCATAATCAAACTGCTTAAAACTAAAGGCAAAGAAAAGTTATCAAAAGAGATTTTTGTCCAGAAATCCAGAGAAGGGGAGGGAAATGTGTGTTATATAGGGGAACAATTATTCAAATGAAGATGAATTTTTCATTAAAAAACATAAAGGCCAGGAAACAGAACATTTTGAAATGCTGAAAAAAACAATGCAACTCAGAATTCTATATCCAGCAAGAAAAATCCTTTAGGACTAAAGTGGAAAAAACAGACATTCTCGGGTAAATGAAAATGAAGAGAATTTTTGTTTCTAGCAGACTTGCTTTAAAAGAATTGCTAAAGGAAGTTTTTCAGGCAAAAGAGGTATGATACTAAAGGGAAACTTAGAACATTGGGAATGAGGAAAGAGCAACATAAATTAAATATAAAATTACTCTTCTTGTGTTCTATAAAGTATGTTTCATTGTTAAAAGCAAAAATAATAATATCTGATGGGATTTTCTTTGTATAGAGGTGTTATATATAGGACAACTACAATACTCTACAAACGTGTGGCTATATGATGGTATTCTTTTTATAATCTACTTAGAGTAGTAATATGTTGATTTTATCTAGGCAGTGAAAAATTAAGTATGTATATTATAATCCCTAGAGCAAACACTAAAAATCTGGATAAAGAAATATAGTAAAAAAAAAATCTCAAAACATTAAAATGGAACACTAAAAAATGTACAAAAGGCAGGACAAGGAAAACAAAGGAACAAAAAAAGAAACAGAAAGCAAATAATAAAATGGTTAGCGTAAATTTAAACACATCAGTAATTACATTACGTGTAAAGGACCTATATGTGCTTGTGTGCTAAATCATGCTAAGTTGCTTCAGTCGTGGCCTACTCTTTGCAACTCATGGACTGTAGCCTGCCAGGCTCCTCTGCCCATATACCAACTGAAAAACAGAAATTATCAAAATTGACCAAAAAAATTCATGACCCAACATGTGCTGTATATGAGAAACTCACTTCAAGTATGGTTTAGAGATTAAATAGTAAAGAATTTTAAAAGATATATTTTAAAAATTCTAATAAAAAAATTGGAATGGCTATATTGCTATCAGACAAGGCGGCAGAGGATGAGATGGTGAAATAGCATCACCAACTCAGTGGACATGAACTTGAGCAAACTCTGGATGATAGTGAAGAACAGGGAAGTCTGGCATGCTGCAGTCTCTGGGGTCACAAAGAGTCAGACATGACTTAGTGACTAAACAACAACAAAAACATAAAGGTAGACTTCAGAGCAAAGGAAGTGACCAGGGTAAAGATTATTTCACAGCAATAAAGAAGTCAGTTAATTAAGCAGACATTGTTTATGCACCTAACCACAAAGCTTCAAAATACATGAAGCAAAGCCTGTCAGAAGTAAAAGAAGAAATATACATATCAACAATCATAGTTGGGGACTTCAGTACTTCTCTCTTGGTAATATATAAACTAGGGAACAAAATCAACAAGAACATAGAAGAAATAGATATAAAAGAACACCAGATCTTATAAATTTATCATTCCAAAACTACTGTAATTCAAATAGAATTTGGAAGGATTTGCCTAATAATCATTGTAATCAAGAATCCAAGAAGTAAAGATGCAATATAATAGTGCTAATGAATTTTTTTTAAAAGAATATCAGTTAGATCTAATTGACATTTATACAGCATTCCACCCAAAAACACAATATACATTGTTTGCAAGTGCCCAGGGAAGATTTACCAAGATTGACTATATCCTAGGTCATAAGTCATAATAAATTAAAAGAATTAGAAATAATGCAAAGTATGTTCTCTGACATAATAGAATCAATAGCAGAAAGATAACAAGAAGCTCTCAAAACACTTGGAAATTAAGCAATATACTTTTAAATAATCCCTGGGACAAAGAGAACGTCTTAAAAGAAATTAGAAAATGTTTTGAAGTTAAAGGAGAAAATACAATCCAACAAAATTTGTGAGATGCAGCTAAACCAGTGCTTAGAGGAAATTTTACAGCATTAAAATGCTTATATTAGACAAGAAGGAGCGTCTCAAATCTTTGACCTCAGTTTTCATTTTAAGAAAACTAGAAAAAGAAAAGCAAAAATAAGCCCAAAACAAGAAGAAAGAAGGAAAAAATAAAGATGGCATAAAAATTAAGTTGAAAACAGGTAGAGAAAATCTATAATCAAAAAGCCATTCCTTTGAAAGAATCAATAAAATTGATAAAACTTTATCAAGACTGACCAAAAAAAGAGAGAAGACACAAGTTACCAATATCCAGACTGAAAGAATGGATATTACTAGACTCTACACACATTGAAAAGATAATAAGAGATGGTATGAACAAATCTGTACATGTAAACTCAACAACTTAGATGGAATGTACCAATTCCTCAAAAACCAAATATTACCAAAACTCATCCAACATAAAACAGAGAGGCATGAAGAAAGAAAAAGCTTGAACTCATTTTATAAGGCTATCGTTATCCTGATTTAAAAGCAAAGATATTACAAGAAAAGGAAACCAGCTCATTGCCCCTCATGATCATAGAAAAATCATCAACAAAATATTTACAAATTGAATTCAGTAATATAAAAAAAGAATAATACATCATGACCAAACAAGATTTATTCTGGGAATGGAGGGGTTGTTCAGTATTGACAATTTAATCTGTGAACTTACTAGACTAAAGAAGAAAAACTACATGACCGTTTAATTGATGCAGAAAAATAATTTGAGAAAGTTAAATTCCAATTCATGATTAAAAAAATAACTTTCAGGAACCTAGGGATAGAAGGGACTTTTCTCAACATGATGAAGGGCATCCTCAAAAAAATGTACAGCTGACATACTCAGCAATGAATGGCTAACTGCTTCCCCTTAAGATCAAGGCAAGGCTATCTCTCATCGCTCTTATTCAACATCATTGTGGAAGACCTAGGCATTGGAAACAAGAAAAATCAATAAAAGGTATATGGATGGTAAAGGAAGAAATTTGAAGATGATTTGATTATCTACAAAGAACATTCCAAAGAATCTATCTCCTCCACCCCAACAAATGTTCTAGAACTAGTGAGTTTAGCAAGGTTATAAAGTCAAGACACAAAAAAATCAGTTGTATTTTTTTGTAATGAAATGAAAAATCAAAAGTTTTAAAATAATATTTATAAAAATTCCACAAAGTGAAATATTTAGGTATAAGTTTATCAATATATATGCTCTAAAGTGGCAACTATTTTAATTTGTCTCAATCCCCTCTCATAAATGATTTTAGGATCATTGAACATTTATGTTTTCATATTATGCTTCATTTACATTTTCCTTTTTCACTTACATTTTGCTTCATTATCCATTTTCTTCAAAATGGATAGAGTCATCATGTTTATTATTTTAAGGGCTGCCTGAATGCAATTCATGGGGTCGCAAAGAGTCGGACACGACTGAGCGACTGAACTGAACTGAACTGAAGGCCAAAGAATGCTCAAACTACCGCACAATTGCACTCATCTCACACGCTAGTAAGGTAATGCTCAAAAATTCTCCAAGCCAGGCTTCAGCAGTACGTGAACCATG
>NW_011495048.1:7709332-7719812 GCF_000754665.1 Bison bison bison
AAGCTGGTTTTAGAAAAGGCAGAGGAACCAGAGATCAAATTGCCAACATCCGCTGGATCATCGAAAAAGCAAGAGAGTTCCAGAAAAACATCTATTTCTGCTTTATTGACTATGCCAAAACCTTTGACTGTGTGGATCACAATAAACTGGAAAATTCTGAAAGCGATGGGAATACCAGACCACCTGATCTGCCTCTTGAGAAACCTTTACACAGGTCAGGAAGCAACAGTTAGAACTGGACATGGAACAACAGACTGGTTCGAAATAGGAAAAGGAGTCCGTCAAGGCTGTATATTGTCACCCTGCTTATTTAACTTCTATGCAGAGTACATCATGAGAAACGCTGGGCTGGAAGAAGCACAAGCTGGAATCAAGATTGCCGGGAGAAATATCAATAACCTCAGATATGCAGATGATACCACCTTTATGGCAGAAAGTGAAGAGGAACTAAAAAGCCTCTTAATGAAAGTGAAAGTGGAGACTGAAAAAGTTGGCTTAAAGCTCAACATTCAGAAAACGAAGATCATGGCATCCAGTCCCATCACTTCATGGGAAATAAATGGGAAAACAGTGGAAACAGTGTCAGACTTTATTTTTCTGGGCTCCAAAATCACTGCAGATGGTGATTGCAGCCATGAAATTAAAAGACGCTTACTCCTTGGAAGGAAAGTTATAACCAACCTAGATAGCATATTCAAAAGCAGAGACATTACTTTGTCAACAAAGGTCCGTCTAGTCAAGGATATGGTTTTTTCAGTAATCACGTATGGATGTGAGAATTGGACTGTGAAGAAAGCTGAGCGCCGAAGAATTGATGCTTTTGAACTGTGGTGTTGGAGAAGACTCTTGAGAGTCCCTTGGACTGCAAGGAGATCCAACCAGTCCATCCTAAAGGAGATCAGTCCTGGGTGTTCACTGGAAGGACTGATGCTGAAGCTGAAACTTCAGTACTTTGGCCACCTCATGCGAAGAGTTGACTCATTGGAAAAGACCCCAATGCTGGGAGGGATTAGGGGCAGGAGGAGAAGGGGATGACAGAGGATGAGATGGCTGGGTGGCATCACTGACTCGATGGACATGGGTTTGGGTAAACTCTGGGAGTTGGTGATGGACAGGGAAGCCTGGCATGCTGCAATTCATGGGGTCACAAAGAGTCGGACACAACTGAGCGACTGAACTGACTGACTGAATATTTTATCATATTGCTATAGCAGTATAATATAAAAAGAAGAATGTGAGCTTTTTAAACAAGTCTGAATTCAGATTCTAGTTTCTAAAAAACTAGCAGTGTGACTAGAGGTAGGTGACCTTTCTCAGCTCAGTCATGATAAAATGCCAACTTTTCAGGAGCATTAGGAGTTAAATACAATGATATGTGTAAAATACCTGATACATGGTAGGTTCCCAACAAAGTAGTCATTATTAATATCTTAATTTTAATCTTTCTCCTATTTTTTGACTTTTCAGATTGTTTCTTAGCAGAGTCTTTATTCTGGAGTCCAAGAATTATTATTACTCCCTTTTTCAGGATCTTGGTTTTCAGGTTTTTAAATCTTCAAACATTATGCCAGTTTATTAATAAACTGAGCAATGCTTGTAAGCATGTTTGCCTGTAGTTTAGTTGAAGATATAGGCAGCCCTACAAAGACAGGTGAGGAAACAGAAGCATAGACCTAAGAGGCAGCCCTTCCCCAAGTGGAAAAAGTTAGCATGCAGCAAACCCATGGTGGGGAGGGGGTTGGGGGGTGCAGTGAGGGGATGAGGGGGTGCGGTTAGCACTCAGCCTTATTCTGCCCAACTAGATAGAGGCTACATTCAAATTCAAACTGGAGCATAGCTATCAGAAGATAATTAAAATCATCGAAATGGAAGTAATAGTCTATTGGCAGCTTTCTGCTATTGTTTTGTTTGTTTTTACTTTTACTTTCTTGCATTTTAACACTTTTTGACCCTGGCAGAGTAAACGATACTCTTTTTTTGGTAAGATAAATTTTGGTATAAATTTTGGTAAAGAACAAGCTAAGTATGGTACTGGGCTTCCCTGGTGGCTCAGACAGTAAAGAATCTGCCTGCAATGCAGGAAACACAGGTTTGGCCCCTGGATTGGGAAGATCTCCTGGAGAAAGAAATGGCAACCCACTCCAGTATTCTTGCCTGTGAAATTCCATGGACAGAAGAACCTGGTGGACACAGGTTCATGGTGTCACAGAAGAGTCAAACAGGACTTAGCAACTAAACAACAAAGTATGTTTCTAATACATTAAAATTGCCTTTAGCAATGCTTTCATAGGCTATTAATATAAAGAAGTTAATCACACTATTATTGTTTGTTCTACAACCATAACAATTAATTGGTTTTTATTAAAAACTTTTTATATTAATAGCCTTTGTGCACATTTTCAGTGAACACAATATACAATTTTTCTAATTCTTTTCATCTTTTCTATGTTATATTTGCTCTGGTTACGTTTATGGAAATGTAGAAATAAAGGTACAGCTGATGCATTCATTGTACATGAGAATTTGAAGAAAATCATAAGGTGTTTCTGATACCTGTTCAACATTTTGAGTTGTATTAAACAATGTTTAAGAATTTTAATTTACAAAGGTAGATTAATTTTACAAAGCCAGATTAGAAAAAGATAATGTTTAAGATATAGTCTTTCTAGTGACTTTAAGTAGTTTTAACTAAGGGTAATTTTTTATAGTGCTTAGGAAAAAATACATTTCTCAAATCATAAATCAGAAAGATTTATAGCACTAGTGAGTAAAAAATATTTTAAGCTTTGAGTTTCTTTCCATATGTTTTAAGCAAACTGTCCTTATTTGATTAGTCATATTTCAAATCAAAATTGTTAGATATCTAATTGCCAGACAATGAATCTAGTCTAGAAGGTTTTTTGTACAAATAGCTGAATGATATCCAGAAGAAATCATTTTTTTCTAGGGGACCAAAACAGCATGATCCCCCTTTCCACGATGAGCATTTAATTTCTTTCCCTAATGGACTAGCAAAGAGGCAAAGGGGTATTTTACATGGTGATACTAATGTATGAGTCAAGAAATATTTGAACTTTATATTATCTTCATGTACTAAAAAAATCTTTAAAACTCAGAGCAGATATTATCATTTTTATAAGCATTAAATATTATGTCTTCACTTAGGTGGTTTTCAATTATACTCCCCCTGTGCACTCAAATATTTAGCACAAATAGCTCCATGGAGATGACAAAATGCAGATCAAACACAATTCAGTTCTTTCTTCTCCAGTATGTGTGATCTGTTTCCATGGAAATTTCATGTTGACCAGGAATTGTAGAAATACTATATGCAAACATATCTAAAAAGCAAACCTTTTTGGAGAATATTTGTGATTTAATTTGAGTCACTCCATTAAAACTGTTCAAATAAAAGAAGACTTTTTTTCTTTAGCATAGACCATTTTACAATTTTCCTTAGCTTTAATGTATTAGTCTAATAGATTTGGAGACTACAAGGACCTTAATTAGTCTTCTGATGAGAGTAAAATTAAATCTTATTTAGCTAAATGTATTCATTTGAAAAAGATGATGGACTTATTATGAGCAAGGTATTGTTGGGATGCTGAAAGGAATACAAAGATGTACATAATATGGTATAAAATGAGATGTCTGCAGTAAAGTTGACAATGTACTTTGGTGTGTAGAGGAGGAAGGGAATGTTTCTGATTGGGAAGATCAAGGAACTCTTCTTGGATAACACAGCATTTGAACTGGGTGTCTTGACCAATTGAGAAATTAAGGAGAGAGTCTTCCTGGTGAGGGAAACCACCTGAGCAACAGCACAAAGGTGGGAAAGCAGAGGGTACAAGTGGGGAATGATCAATCCAACTGGCTGAAGTGTAAATGAAACAGGGAGGTAAAATGAAAAGGAAAGTTGCAGGTAACTTTTGTAGGGCCTTGAATGCTGTGCTAATTTGGATACTGTGTTCAATAGCAGTAGTGTTCGTTTAGGCGCTAATAATCTGGACTATCAACAATAATTGAATATTGGGTAATGAGAAACTAAGAAACGGAGTAGATCACTATATTGAGAACCATGGTACTTGTAAGAACAGCAAAGTAGCTTGAAGAACTAGCAGGCTAAAAAATGGTTTGAGAGGACATCCATGGTGGTCCAGTGCTTAAGACTCCAAGTTTCTACTGCAAGGGGCACAGATTTGATCTCAGGTCAGGGAAATTCCAAATGCCACGCGGAACAGCCAAAAACAAAACAAAACAAACGAAAAAAAATGCTTTGAGAGATATAGTAGCTTTAAAACATGTTCACAAGTTTTTTTCAAAATTCCTGTCTTTTAAAGATGGACACTCCCAAGGAAATGGAAATAAAAAACTAAAACAGATAAATGGGACTTAATCAAACTTACAAGTTTTGCACAACAAAGTAAACTATAAAGAAAACAAAAAGACAAACAACAGACTGGGACAAAATATTTGCAAATGATGCAACTGACAAGAGCTTCATTTCTAAAACATACAAACAGCTCATACAACTTAATAACAACAAGAAAACAAAAAACTCAATCAAAAATTGGGCGGAAGACCTAAATATACATTTCTCCAAGTAAGACATGCAAATGGCCAACAGGGACATGAAAAAATGCCCAACATCAGTAATTGTTGCAGAAATGCAAATCAAAACTACAGTGATTCACACTGTTGTACAACAGAAACTAACACAATATTGTAAAGCAATTATACTCCAATGAAAAATTAAAATTTTATTTAATTGCAAAAAAAAGTGGCTGGACATAAAGTCTAAAGTAGGTAAAAGGGCATGTGAAACTATAAGGGGGTTAATGAACTAAGACTCTGAAACTGGGTCTTCTACAGCAACCATAATCTGTATCACACATTTCACATTTTATTCATAAACTACTGAAATTATCATGTAACTTTTTTTAGGGTGTGAGCCTAGTTGCCCTGACAATATCACAAACTCTGAGTAGTGATCATGGTTTATACTTTTTGTACTCTCTTAGCAACTAGCACATTGCTCCATTCTACACTTGTTGAATCAATGAATACAATCGTTCCAGTATTCTGTGTATTTTCTACTGAATTTTTTTCTTCCTTCACAATAAGCCTCTGATTGAGGCTACAGATCTGCTCCTTTTAGAGAGTTGAATGTGTTCCAGCCTTGTCTCTAAGAGCCAGTATTTCTGGATGTTTTTAAGAAGCATTACATAGTGATGAAAAGGGGGACAATACCTAGTTGGTTAAAAATAATAAGCCTAATTATGCCTATGTGAATTAACTTGAAATAAATCTTGGATGATTTCTCTTCATTCTGACAAAAGTCACAATAAAAGTGAAACGGTTTGGGGAAAAACGGATAGATGAGCATTCTCTGGAAAACCAGGGGAGGCAGAAGCCCCCGTTAGAAGAATCTCACAGAAGCTAGGATTTGAAGTGGCTCCCCAGTTGAATGGGACATTTCTGTATTCTTTACCTGGTTCACTCTTCTTTCAGTTGTTTTCCTGGAAGCAATAAGCTTGGTAAAGTCTGATAAAACTGTTGCAAATAGGCAAGAAGAAAAAAATGCAAGTAGGTTTCTAAATTACTGAATAGAGTCAGTGATTGCAATGATATTAGTATGTAAGTGGTTCTTCAGATCTTTCCCACCTGCCTTTCTGCTCACACTCCAACTCACCTTTCCCTCAGTTCACATTTTTCTCTATCAGTTAGTGAATGAACATTTTGATGATAGAACCAAGAGGTTCAGTTTTGGAAGTCACTACCTTTGTTGATAGTTTACATAATCATTTGAAGGTTTTATTCAAATGTTAAATATTTAAAATCAAATATTTGAATATTTATTTTTATTAAAAGGAAGAGAAATTGGACTTCCCTGGTGGTCGAGTGGTTGGGAATCTGCCTGCCAATGCAGAGGACATGGGTTCAATCCCTGGTCCAGGAGGATTCCATGTGCTGCAGGGCAACAAAGCCCAAGTGCCGCAACTACTGAAACCCGCACACCTCAGATCCCATGCTCCACCACAATGAGAAGCCTGAGCACCACAAGTGGGGAGGAGCCCCCACTCACTGCAACTAGGGAAAGCCTGTGTGCAGCGATGCAGGCCCAGCGCAGCCAAATAAATAAATTGGAAAAATTAAAAAAATAAAATGCGGACAAACCAAAAATGAATGTATTGATTCCAGTGAGAGCAAATTTAGGATTTATACATTCAGTACAATTTAGACAAAGGTGTAAATTATTTGACTGTCTAAAAGGACCAGAACTTTGCCACAAACAGGGGCTCATTGTAAAGAAAAAGAAACCAATGAAAGAACACATAAAAAATGCTGGGACTAAATTACTAAAAATTGGGTCTGAAATTGAAGTATAATTAGGGATTGTATAATTTTTAAGTCTTTTATCATGTTAGTCCTACTTTCAGCCAAATAATATTTGTGGACAAAGAACTATCTGTATTGTGTTGTTCTGTGTTCCAGTAGGTCACACTGGAGGGACCACAGAGACAGGTAAGCAGAACTGCAGGCCTCCCACCTCTGTTTTAGCTTCTGCCAAAATGAAGCTCATTTTCTGATTTACATTCTGGATTCTGAAAAAGATGTCTTGCAAAGAAAGAGTTTCCGTGCAACAAAACTCTGAAAATTATGGCCCTATCCTGATACAGTGTTTATACAAGAACATATAGTGGTTCAGTTTTTTGGAGGGACTACGTAGCTGCTGCTGCTAAGTCGCTTCAGTCGTGTTCGACTCTTAGAGACCCCATGGACTGCAGCATGCCGGCTTCCCTGTCCATCACCAACTCCCGGAGTCCACCCAAACCCATGTCCATTGAGTTGGTGATGCCATCCAACTATCTCATTCTCTGTCGCCCCCTTCTCCTCCTGCCCTTAATCTTTCCCAGCACCAGGGTCTTTTCCAATGAGTTGGCTATTCATATTAGGTTGCCAAATTATTAGAGCTTCAGCTTCAGCATCAGTCCTTCCAATGAATATTCAGGGTTGATTTCCTTTAGGTTTGACTGGTTTGATCTCCTTGCTATCCAAGGAACTCTCAAGAGTCTTCTCCAGCACCACAGTTTGAAAGCATCAATTCTTCAGCATTCAGCCTTCTTACCGTGCAACTCTCACATCTGTACATGACTACTGGAAAAACCAAGCTTTGACTATATGAACTTTTGTTGGCAGAGTGAAGCCTCTGCTTTTTAATATGCTGTTTAGGTTTGTCATAGCTTTCCTTCCAAGGAGCAAGGATGTTTTAATTTCATGTATTTCATACAAATAATCATTCAAGGATAAAAAGATATATGTACAGGATTTTTATTGCAGCATTGTTCATAATAGCAAAAGGTTGAAAAATTGCAAGTATTTATACATATGGAATTGGTTACAGGAATAATGATATTCATGTATTGGGATATTACATATTCTTTTGAAAGAATGACATGGAAAGATGTCCAAGATATATTAAGCCTAAAAAGCAAGTTATAAAACATTATGTTTCCATTTGTAAGTCAAATAATGTCAACAAATAAAACCATTGCTTTGACATGTGCAAATGGGTAGGTGTTACCTTACTTCTCTCTCTTTTTGTTTGGCCATGCCCAGTGGCTTGTGGGATCTTAGTTTCCTGACCAGGAATCAAATCCAGTCTATTTGCAACAGAAGTACAGAGCCCACCAGAGGGAATTCCCTTTACTCCTTAAAATTACTGAAAAATCATAAGTTTACTTATTTTAGTATCTTTATCATTGGGCTTCCCGGGTAGCTCAACTGGTAAAGAATCCATCTACAATGCAGGAGACCCTGGTTCGAGTCTTGGGTTGGGAAGTTCCCCTAGAAAAAAGGGATAGGCTACCTACTCCAGTATTCTTGGACTTCCCTGGTGATGTAGATGATAAAGAATCTGCCTGCAATGCAGGAGACCTGGGTTGGAAAGATCCCCTTGGAGGAGGGCATGGCAACCCACTCCAGTATTCCTGCCTGGACAATCCCCATGGACAGAGGAGCCTTGTAGGCTACAGTTCATGGGATCGCAAAGAATTGGGCACGACTGAACAACTAAGCACAGCATATCTTTCTCATTGGCAAGATATTTTCTTATTTAAGTACAAGATTGTGCATGTGTGCTAAGTCGCTTCAGTTGTGTCCGACCCTTTGAGACCCTTAGGAATGTAGCCTACCAGGCTCCTTTGTCCATGGGATTCTCCAGGCAAAAATTCTGGAGTGGGTTACCATGCCCTCCTCCAAGGAATCTTCCCAACCCAGGGATCTGAACCTGTGTCTCTTAGGTCTCCTGTGTTGAGACGTAGGTTCTTTACCACTAGTGCCACCTGGAAGGTCCAAATACAAGATTATCTTTATTCAACTTTGGAACCATGTTGGGGTTTTCCATAACCGCTCTGTCTGAAAGTCTAATTTCTTGTTATGAAAGAGTGATTAATTAAACTTATAGTATTGTGGGTTTTAGAGAGTGAGAAAAATAACTTTAAAGAGTTTTTGTAATTCTATAGGTTAAGAAGATTATCAACATCAACTTATGGAATTTAGTGACATGGTGTAACAAAAAATAAGTTGACCCCTCAAGCCCTCACAAACACAATATCTTAATCACATTCAAGACAACAGTGATTTTTGCAAATTGGCGCAAAAGGGAGTTCCATAATTTAACCTTAGAGAGCTGCTCTGTCTTCGTTTTTCAGTCATTAATTGGGTTGACCAAAGATAACAAATTTTGTTCATACAAACATATTGCAAGGAACTGTGAAATCATGAGACTTTGTTGTTGTTATGTGTGATAGTCTTTCATGCCTTAATTTCACATTGGAAGATTTCCTTTTCTCTGCCTCACTACCTCCATCACAGAAAAACACAGGAAAAAGGGGTGTTCAGAACACTGGATGTTTCCACAGACATGTGGGGCAGAATTGTCAGGATAAATTTTACAAATCAATTAAACCAACACTGTCAAAAGTAATAACAGAGAAATGAAAAGTATACATTCCTTGTCTCATTCCAAACCCTAACAGTGCATTGTAAGTGCTTTAAAGACAGTCCATTAGAAAACAGACCATGGTTTTACTTGCCTTATTTTAACTAGGAAGATTGCTATCTCACTCTATACATTTTGCTCCCTGGAGAGGTCACAATGGTGAGACCATGGAAGGCATAAGGAACGCTCATCATCTGGAAAGCAATTTAAAGCATAGGTTGTTGTACAACAGAGCTCAGGCAAATTCACAACGTCATAGACAGGAACAGGCTTAAGTAGGAACTTTACCAACCAAGAATCTGCAAGAGAAGGTATAGACAGAGGTCACACAGGGGCAAGGTGCTCTGTGGGACATGTCATAAGTGAGCATTCCGATGAAGGGACATCCTCTCTTCTTCCAGACCAAAGCTGTAAACATTCTTGTCAGTGGGGTTCATGCAGACCACTTGCTATCAGACTGTGTAGATGTCAACTGTCAAGAATTATCTGAGAGAGCCAGCTGCTTGTGTCTGGACTCCTTGGGTGTCCATGGGAAGCTGTGACCCCTCCTGCAGGGAGGGAGGGAGGAAGTCACCTGTGCCAAGGAAAGGGGAATTTGGAAGAAATAGGGAGACTGCTGGACACAGCTGGTCCGTTGTCCAGACAACCCAGAGTGGTCTCCTGAGGTCATCTGCAGACTATTCTGTTTCACCATTGGGACTGGTCAGACATCTCTTTACATTAAAAGACACAGAGTTTAGAATTCTGTTTTTATTAAAAATTTAAAATGCTCGTTTCTGACACAATTGTTTGTAATCCTGAGAACCTTTTGAGGGGCTTCTGTTTTATGCCAATTTAAACAAAATTTAAATATTTTAAAAACTGGCCTTTAATTACGAATTTTAAAGATTCTTAAAGATTTCAATGCCCTTCTGGCTTTGGCTCTCAATATTTCTCCTTGGAGTTTTGTCACTTACTCATTGCCACCTGCTGGATAAAAAAAGAAGTGCAGCTGAACATTTGCCTTTTCCTTAACATACCTGTCAGCCCTTCTCAGTTTATAAATCAGACCCTGTCCTCCAAGGAGTGGCCCCTTTTTGCCCCAGGTGAAGGCAGAGGAATGTAGTTCGGACTCAGGAAGGAAGAGGTTCTCTGACCTTTCCACTCCTGAGTGTGTTCTGCAACCTGCATTCATCCCTTCACCCCAGGGGTTGGGGGTGGGTAACTTGATGAACGGGATAGCAGCAGGTAAGTTCACTGACTGCTCCCGAAGAGAAGTGCCTGTGGTGATAATACTGGCTGCTCCCATACATCCGCTGTTGAGATCAGAGCAGCTTTGATAGGTTTCTGTACCCTGTGGACAGGTTGCTGCTGCTGCTGCTAAGTCGCTTCAGTTGTGTCTGACTCTGTGCGACCCCATAGACGGCAGCCCACCAGGCTCCCCCGTCCCTGGGATTCTCCTGGCAAGAACACTGGAGTGGGTTGCCATTTCCTCCT
>NW_011495048.1:7719912-7720390 GCF_000754665.1 Bison bison bison
GCATGAAAGTGAAAACTGAAAGTGAAGTCGCTCAGTGGTCTCCGACTCTTAGTGACCCCATGGACTGCAGCCTACCAGGCTCCTCCGTCCATGGGATTTTCCAGGCAAGAGTACTGGAGTGGGGTGCCGACAGGTTAGGTTATTTAGGCTAATGTCAGATGACCTTAGGAATAAAAATTAGAGAAAGCTATTTTCAAGGCTATTCTTAAGATATAAAATTAGGCTTAAACAAGAGATTTGAAAACTTGTTCACCACAGACCACTAAAAGTTTTCATGGCTCCATGAACACCTTTAACTTTTTGTTTCAAGAATATTGTTGTTCAGTCACTAGGTCATGTCAGAGTCTGCGATCCCATGAACTGCAGCACAACTGTCTTCCTTGTCCTTCACTATTGAAAATTATTGTTCAAATCTGTCACCTTTCCTATTGAGCTCCAGTTCAGGTAACCACAGTGTGTCCCCCGGACTCTCTCATCC
>NW_011495048.1:7720490-7721827 GCF_000754665.1 Bison bison bison
CAGGGTGCCCCCCGGACCTCTCTCATCCCAGCCTGACAGGTCTCTGCTTCTGTCTTAGCCACCGCCAATCCATTTTCTCGCTGCAACCAGAACAATCATTATAAAATGCAGACGTAAGCATACCATTGCCATTTTTGAAGTCACGACTTTAATAAGCTTGGTGTGGGGGGTGGGGGCGCGTCCCTGGTGGCTCACTGGTAAAGAATCCACCTGCCAATGCAGGAGATACGGGTGCAATCCCTGATCTGGGAAGATCCCACATGCCTCAGAGCAACTAAGCCTGTGTGCCACAACTATTAAGCCTATGCTGTAGAACCTGAGAACAGCAAATACTGAAGCCCACATGCCACAGAGCCCAGGCTCTGCAACAAAAGCCACTGCAATGAGAAGTTCACGCACCACATCTAGGGAGTAGCCCCCACTCGCCGCAACCAGAAAAAAAGCCCGATCAGCAGTGAAGACCCAGCACAGCCTAAAGTAAATAAGTAAATAAATAATTAAAAAAAAAAAACTTTGGGGGCCACTCAGAGGCTGTCTTAGTCTCCCTCTTTCTTTTATTTTAACCTTTTCCTGTCATTTTCAATTCTTGCCATGTTAACCCACGTCCATTTCCCAAGCACTAGCCTCTCTGTCATTTCTAGGCCTTCACATGCGCATACTCACACACACTGCAGACTCTCTGACCAACTGGCTGACCTGTACTCACTCTTTAGACCTCAGATTCCTTTCACAAGAGGTGTCTGATCTCCCAAGGCTGGTGGGTCTCTGCTCCCAGTCCACACCAGGAAAGCTCCATTTTCACACTGTCTGTGAGGAACCATGTCCTCGTCACCACTCCATTTATACCGCACAGCTCTGGAGGGCAGGGAATGGGTCTTGTTTACGTTTGTATTCCCAGTGCCTAGTACTGTGCCTGGCAATAGTAGGTATTCAAAAAACAAATGTTGCATGAATACATGAAATAGCATATTTGAGACACTTTTAATTTCCAAGAAAAAAAATGTATGCTGTCAATTATACAGAGTAAATCAGAATCAATGTCTTTCTTTAAAACTAGGTTTTCTAATTAAAGAGAAATTCACAACTTACTCTCATAATTACTTTAAAAATACTGAGGCAAGAAATAAAAACGTACCCTGAGCCCATCATAAATGAAATGACTCATGAGACTCATTTAAATCTTTCTTTCCCCAAGACTTAATCAACAAAATGTATTACTTAAGAATGAGATTTTCACAAGACCAAATACTATTATGAAAAATAAGTGTGATTTTACACACTGATTAAAACTGGCCATATTTATCTAATCCATAATACTCTTTCCCACTAAAGAAACT
>NW_011495048.1:7721927-7723705 GCF_000754665.1 Bison bison bison
TTTTTTTTTTTTTTTTTTTTTTTTTTGAGCTTTTCTCCTTTTTTAATCAATGACCACCTTATACAGCTTTGGAAATCTGGACAAAGAAGAGGCTGAGAAGAGGCCTGGTTCCGTGTCTGAGGGTCTCTGAGTGAGTCTGCATCAGCCAGTGGGCCCCAACTAGGCCTGTCCATGGTTTGGGCACAGCAGTTTCCTGAGTAAGGGCCTGCCCCACCCTCAGGGTAGCACCCCAGTCAAAAAAAAAAAAATCAAGGCCCTCTAGGCTTCAGCCTCTTTCTAAGGCCCTCAGGAAATTGGTTAGATTCTGAGCCCAGCCTGGGAGGAGGGAGTTTACAAAGGGCAGGCAGGATCAAGTACCCAGGGATCCCAGTGATTCCCAGGCACTCTCCTGCCCTTTCCTGACAAGGGAGCAAATAAATAGACCTCCAACTCAGGAACAGAGGTTTTGGAGCAGGGACACCCTCCCCTGGGAGTTAGTAATTAAGTCTCATGTTAAAAACAAACCATCCCCAGCCCCTGCCAGTGTCTACAAAATCCTAAAGGATTGGGTGAAGGGCTAGCCTGCCTGGGTTATACAGCACCCAGCCCTGCAGGCTCGTGGAGGGGCTCTTATGTCTGTTTTGCAGCTCCTGGGGCTCCCGCCTCTTTGGGGGTGGCTCCAAGAAGACTGATGGTGGCTTCTTCATTGAGTAGGGAGAGGCAGAGACACCCACCACCAGGAAGTGTTCTTTTTCTGAAACAATCTCCATAGGCCCCGGTGGTTGCCACGCACATCCAGGTCCCAGATAATGGAGGCACTTGACAAGCTGTGTCCAGGTGATGAAGTCATCATCTTTCTCAATTCAGATAAAGGCCGTGTAGGTGTGGCCCTCTGTGCCTGGCAGGAAAAGAGTCTTCACAAGGGTTCTTGCTGTGGTGGAGAACCTTGGCTTCATTGAGCAGCCTGTGAACTGCCACTACATAAGCGTGCTTCTTCAGACTGTCCATGTTCCTGAGCTGGACACCTGGAACTGTGGTGAATTGTGCTTCCGGAAGTAATCCTCATGGAAGCAGCTGTTCATGTTGAGGCCAATGATGCCCAAGTGGTAGGATCAGGACACATAAGGGATGTTGCACTCTGTACCTTGGCATTGTTCCAGCATTGGCATCCACATATCCCAAGCGCAGAGCTTTTCCAGTGTGGACCCCTGGGGCTCAAGCTTCTCCTTGTACAAGGATTTCTGAGCACCCAGCCCAGCCTAGGCATGGTCTCCATATGGTACAGCAGTGCTGGGTCCTCAGCTGTGTGCTCATAGCCCTGGTCATTCCAGGGAGAGATCCAGTACAAGCTGTCGTCCTCCTCTAGCAGCTGGATGGATTGGCTCAGGAAACTGAAAATATCCACAGCAGTGTCCAGGTCCTCCTTCCAGAACCACAGCAAACCTGGCTTCCGGAAACAGGTTGAAAGTGGCAGTGAGGCTGGCCTCGTTGTGCTGAGACACAAGGGTATTCTTGACACCGACAGAAGTGTGCTGGATGCCCCTTGGACCAAACAGCAGCCACCACAGCAGTCGGTTCCTCATAGTAGCCATTGATGAAAACTGTTATCATTTGGGAAGACAACCCCTGGGCTGAGGGTAGAGAGCACAGCATCCTGTACAGGTAACCGGGCCGGTTCCCCGCAACGACAGCCACAGGTACATTGAGGACCTTGTTGTCTGGGGTGGGTCAGGGCTGAACTGGGAAGGTGTGGGGTCCTTGCAGCTGTACATGTTCCCGTCGCCCTTGATTTTGCTGCA
>NW_011495048.1:7723805-7731890 GCF_000754665.1 Bison bison bison
TCATCCCACGAAGGCCAGGTCTCTCTCCAGCCCAGGGCAGGGCCAGCCTGGCTGTCGCGCCTCCTCAGCAGAGCCTTGGCTGTGTCCTTGAGATGGAAGGAGCCCGTGTCCTTAATAATGCAGGTGAACCCTTGGCCAGGTGCCATCATGTTGAGGAACAGCACCATGGCCTCATCTATATGAGGCACGTGCATGCCTGCTAAGTTGCTTCACTCGTGTCCTACTCTTTATGACCCCATGGACTGTAGCCCGCCAGGCTCCCCTGCCCATGGGATTCTCCAGGTAAGAGAGTGGGTTGCCATGCCTTCCTCCAGGGGAATCTTCCCAACCTAGGTACCGAACTCAGGTCTCCAATATTGCAGGCAGATTCTTCACCGTCTGAGCCACCAGGGAAGCCCAGGTCAGTTTCTACTTCCCGGTAAGATACCACTCCACTTTTTCCACACCCCAAAGGGCTTGATGAGGGGGCTGAGCTTCCAGTTATCCATGCTGTATTGGGGGGTGGAGGGGGCAGGGGTGCGGGGGTCGTCACCACTGTCCTGACCAACCCATACCTGCAGGAATGGCTCAGGGAGCCCAGGCCCCGCTGAGGCCCACACAGCTCTGCCCATCACACTGCAGCTTCCATCTACTCCACGCCCCTGGTGGCCCCACCCTGGCCCACACTTGTTTTTAAGAGGCCAAAAAGCAGGACAAGTTTAAATTCTTGGCCTCCAAATCAAATTTTGGAAAGACTTAACAGCATCAAAATTACATTATTGTTAGTCATGCCTATTCTTCTCCTATCGTTGGGGCCCCCAAATACCCCTAAATGCTGTAGGACTCCAGCTCTAGCTGTGAAGCTGACACAGTTCTGTGCCCTGGCACGTGGCAAGGACTCTGAGATCACAACCTGGTTTCATGATGAGGAGATAATGACTGTAAGTGATGAATGGTAAGGGCTTTATGTTCTGTCTGCAAATCATGATGGGAATCTCATGGTACAAGATATAAAACAACTTGTTCTCAAATATTGCTTTGCCATCTCCACTGCTCATTAATTTTGTGGGAGTTTCTGGATAGAAGACAAACACTTATATGAACAACTCACAAATATTATTATACAAGTCTTTGGAAAATGCAATTCTATTGTTATATTTGAAAATAGTCATTGCCTTTCTTTGTTTTCCAGAGATAAATATGTTTTCCAAGGACAGCAAAGGAAAAATGCAAAAAGATACCTCCTGGTATTCTCGTGGGCGCTTCCCTTTAGCTATTAATACAAAAATGTCAGTGTAGTAGGCTAGGTGATGGCCCTGGAGATATCAGGTCAAACACCCGGAACCTGTAAATGCTGCTTTATCTGGATAAAGGGACTTTGCAGATGTGGGGTTTCTTTTTTTTCTTTCAGATTTCTTTTCAGATGGGGAGATAATCCTGGATTATTGGTTGTCCTAAATGCCATCACATACATTTTTGTAAGAGAGAGGGAGACAGATATTTGACAGAGACATAGTGAAGGTGTTGTGAAGATGGAGGCAAAGAGTGGAGTGATGTCATCACAAGCAAGGAAAGTCACCAGGAGTTGGAAGAGACAAGGAACGAATCTTTCCCTAAAACCACCAGAGCAAGAAGGCCCTGTAACACCTTGATTTTTGACCCAGTGACACTGATTTAACACTTCTGGCCTCCAAAACCATGAGAGACTGTATGTAGTGATACGTGACACAGCCGCAGGAAACTGATATAACCAGGGTTACCGAGGGGCTACATGGGCTTCCCTGGTGGCTCAGTGGTAAAGAATCCATCTTCAATGCAGGTGACACAGGTTCAGTCTCTGGATCGGGAAGATCCCCTGGAGAAGGCAATGGCAACCCACTCCAGTATTCTTGCCTGGAAAATCTCGTGGACACAGGAACCTTGCCGGCTACAGTCCACGGGAGCTCAAAAAAGTCAAACACGACTTAGCAACTAAACAACAACATGGAGATAAATGTTTATTTTAGTGGATTTTGATTATAATCCTGAGGATTCATTCAACAAATACTGATCACTTACCATGTGTGACTAGACTATAAGCTCCACTGGGCAAAGATTTTTGTTTAGTTCACTATATGCTCAGCATCTGGAACAGTGCTTGGCACATAGCAGATGCTCATAAATATTTTGGAATGATATTTGCTTGCCTCTCTTCTAGGCCCAAGGACACAGCAGTGAACAATGTAGATGACATCTCTGCATTTGGGATGCTTACATGTTATTGGAGAACAGACAATAAATACACAAATAAATATGTTACATTATAGTAATGATCAATGCTCTATGGGAAAAGCAGAGTAAGAGAGACTGGGAATGTGAAGTGGTGCCTTTTTAGGTATAGAAGTTAGAAAAGGCTTATCAGAGGTGACATTTGAACAGAAGCCTGAATGAGGTGAGAGAGCAAGTCTGGTGACAATCTGGGGAAAATGTTATAGGTATAAGGAAAGGCATGTGCAAAGGTCCTGTGGTGGTTAAAGGTTTGGTGTGTTGGAGGAACAGGAGGACCAGCAAGACAGCCAGTGTGGCTTTGGAGCGGAATGTCTAACAATGGGGCTCCAGGAAATTAGATCAGAGAGGTGGGCACGGCAGGATCTAGATCATAAGGGACCTTTTTTTGGTTAGGACTTGAGGTAGGTATATCTAATTCTCTACCAAGAATTTATTTGTTGTTCAGTTGCTAAGTTGTGTCTGACTCTTTGCAACCCCATGGACTGCAGCATGCCAGGCTTCCCTGTCCTTCACTATCTCCTGAAGTTTGTTCAAACTCATGTCCATTGAGTTGATGATATCATCCAACCATCTCATTCTCCATCACCTGCTTCTTCTCCTGCTCACAATCTTCCCTAGCATCAGGGTCTTTTTCCAACGAGTTGGCTCTTTTTATCAGGTGACCAAAGTATTGGAGCTTTAGCTTCAGCATCAGTCCTTCCAATGAATATTCAGTGTTGATTTCCTTTAGGATTGACTGGTTTGATCTCCTTCCAGTCCAAAGGACTCTCAAGAGTGTTCTCCAGCACCACAATTCAAAAGCATCAATTATTCGATCCAACTCTCACATCTGTACATGACTACTGGAAAAACCACAGCTTTGACTTTTGTTGGCAAAGTGATGTGTCTGTTTTTTAATACTAGTTTAATGACTAGTTTGTCATAGCTTTTCTTCCAAGGAGCAAACGTCTTTTAATATCATGGCTATAGTCACTGTCTACAGTGATTTTGGAATACAAGAAAATAAAATCTGTCACTGTTTACACTTTTTCCCCATCTATTTGCCATGAAGTGATGAGACCAGACGCCATGATCTTCATTTTTTGAATGTTGAATTTTAAATCAGCTTTTCTACTCTCCTCTTTCAGCCTCATCAAGAGGCTCTTTAGTTCCTTTTCGCTTTCTGCCATTAGAGTGGTATCATTTGCATACCTGAGTTGTTGCTATTTCTCCCAGAAATCTTGATTCCAGGTTGGAATTCATCCACCCTGGCATTTCACATGATGTACTCTGCATATAAGTTAAATAAGTAGGGTGACAATATACAACCTTGACGTACTCCTTTCCCAATTTGGAACAAGCCCATTGTTCCATGTCCGGTTCTGTTGCATCTTGACCCACATACAGCTTTCTCAGGGATAGGTAAGGTGGTCTGGTATTTCCATCTCTTTAAGAATTTTCCTCCACCAAGAAGTTATAAGTGATCACAGATTTTCTGACTTTAACTAGTTAAGATAAATGTTTTCACTTATCTACCTTTCTCCTCATCCTTTTCTCCTTCCAGGCCCTAAGTTTTAAGTTTGTTGTTTGGCTTTATGGATGGATGGTGAGTTAGGTTGTCTCTTTTAGTGGGAGCAGAGACTGGATTTACAAAGGCTGTTAATAGTATTGTCTTTGAATGAGTAGCACTGTTGTTCATCATGACACATTAAAAGTATATGAAAGATTCTGCTCAGACCCTGCTTGGTGAGAGGAATTAGAAAAGACTTGCTCTGTGGGATAAATTATTTCCAGAATTCATTTCAAACAGAACATATGATTACTTGCAAAGGTTAAAATGACTTCCCTCGTACAGAAAACACTACAATGCACAGGACTTTTCTCTGTAGCTAGGTCATTTATGTGATAGTATTATTTTCATTACTCAATCCCCTCCCCTTTCCCAGTGGTTTCTGTCAGAAATGGACATTAGCCATCTAAGTTAGGATTTGCATTATTACTGGCTAAAAATATTCTAACGAATAACACTAATGTCGGGAAAATTACTTAACAGTCCAGCATCAAGTGCTCTAACCTATAAAACAGAAGTGATTCCGTTTGCCCTATCTACTCAATATACTCACTGAAAAAGTGCTCTTTTTATTTTTGAAAATAGACTATATCCAGAGGATGGTATTATGTCAAAACAAAGAAAATTAAGTTGAGTAGCTTGGGGCATTTCCTATAAACCATTAGAGTACTGTCAAATTTGCAAATAATAGAAACTATTTTCTTTTTTAAAAAACTATTTCAAATACATGCATTCAATGAGTATCACAGAATTAGCACCATTGTCAATTTTTGCCTTTATTCAGTCATTCAACCAATATTTATTGAGCACCCACAATGCACCAGGTACAGTAACTGGCAAAATGGTCACAAGCCCTGCCCTCGGAGAGCTTCAGAGCCCAAACACTTACAGATCCATCTCAGAAGTGACTTCTGAGCAAGGTGAGAACACCAGTCTGGTTATTTTGCTGTTAGTTTTTTTTTGAAATGAATGCCACTACTTTGGCTACTTATCTTATTCACTAGTCTTGTCAAGTTACTTTTGTCAGTGTTTTAAAAAATTAACTTGTTCTCAAAGAAGAAATATTTGGCACCACTGAGATACTCAAAAGAATACACCCTAAGCTCAGAAATCAATTTCAAACCAGAAGGAGTGTTCTAAGTATGTGCTTATCCACAGTGGCTCAAAATATACTGAGAACTATTCCTCTGAAGGAGCCATCACTTCTTAAATAAATGCATGTTGAGGTTCTATTTTAAAACTCATGTTACTATTTTTAGCCCCTGCTTAAGAATCTGGCGTTACTTTACATGGAGCAGGCTTCAGATATGGAAGTGACTGCAGTTGCTCCTTATTATTCTGTCAGTGTCATTGTGAAATCTTCACATTAAACATCTGGGGAATGGCAACAGGAACCATGTCTTAAAATCAGAGGAAAGATAAATGGTCTTGAAATTTTAATAATAGTTCTCAGTTTTTATTTAGAAGCAAATCTCTAGGGAAAGCATTATGAGTAATTGATTTGAAAAAATTTAGATCGTGTATTTTTCACATGAAAGCAATTTTGCTTTCCACATCTTTATTTGAAAGAGTCAAATCTCACATTTGTCAGATGAAATTGCTGCTTAAATTATCTGAGATGATTTTCACATTCTTTTATGGAAATCAAATTTTGTGAGGTTGTAGAATTACTTTAGAAATGACTGTGGAGTGTTCACTCTTCCAGGAGAGATTGCTAATTGGAGTTGAAGCATTATTAATAAACATCCTCCTGAAAGTACTCAAGCTAACCCAAAGCCCAGACAAAAATTAGGCAAAGTAAGTTAGTTCTTGAAATGAAACTCTTGAAACCCCAACTTGAGAAGATAAAGAACCAGGAAAAAAAACGTATAGAAAGAAGAAAAAATTGACAGAGTATTAAAATGACAGAATACTTATTAGAAGTATTTTTTAACTACATATTTAGCTTTTCAATTACACACATGGCATAGATTATACTATAGCTTTGAGTATATCTGTTCATTGTGTCTCTCACTGCTTGAAAATGTAAAACAGAAAAATTTCCACGTGGCTGCACCTCACATGTGCAGAGCCCCACACTGAGATGCCTGCTCGGCCACCTCCAGGGAGGGCTGTCCAGAGTGAGGGACACATGGCCATGCAAGAGTCAGCTGCCTCTGACATCGCCCTTTGTTGCCAGGTGAAGTGCAGGCCCAATGCTGCTAGACATTCCAGATGTTCAGAAGACCACTGTCTTGGTTGGGCTTTCCCCACAGCAGACCCTGGGATGAAGATTTGGGTACAAGTATTTATTTGGAAGGTGATCCCAGGATACTCAGTGGAGAGGGGCAGCTGCCATCTGACAACCACTGAAAGGAGGGAGAGCAAAAATTGCCTTGTTTTCAAAGGAAGTATTTTGAGATTTTAGTTGTTAACAGTAAACATATTTAAAGCTTCTTAGTAATTGTTTACAGACAATGGAAAAAATTTTCTAATAATGAGCTGAACCCAGGATTTAAGGTAGGCTCTTTTTTTTAAGGCATAGAATGTGCTATCCAGGAAACTACAGCATTACTATATCTGGGATGCACAATAAGAATAAGTTCAGGTAGGCTTAGAGGGGAAAGGTAAGTTGTTACTCCTGGGGGAGGAGAAGGGACTACATCATTAAAATGACAAGTGAAATCGAATTCCCTGGCCATTCAGTGGTTAGGACTTGGTGCTTTCAATTCCCAGGCCAGTGTTCAAGTCCCGGTCAGGGCACTAAGATCCTGCAAGCCACAAGGCACAGCCAAAAAAAAAAAAAGTAAGGTGTGAAAAGCACAACACGATAGATGGGTATATGGGGTGAGGCGGGATGGATGATGCCTAATCACAAGGTAGTTGTATATAGATAACATGTTGACTTCCTTTTAAATAAGAATTTTCAAATGGCTTGATCCTCTAGTTCCTTTTTAAGAACTATGGTAACTCCATATCTGGCCTAAAATGTATAAAAATCATGAAAAGTTCCCCAGGGCTGCAGAGACTGGTTAAACTTGTTAGTGTGCTGAATTTGAGGGCCGCTGCCTCTCCTTGGCTCCCTTCTCAGCATTTTCCACGTTAACAGACCCCCCTTCCCACCACCAGTAAATGGTTTACTTACCTCTGCCTTTGAGGCAATGGCACCCCACTCCAGTACTCTTGCCTGGAAAATCCCATGGACGGAGGGCCTGGTGGGCTGTAGTCCATGGGGTCGCTAAGAGTCCGACATGACTGAGCGACTTCACTTTCACGTTGAGTTGTAAAATAATTCTTGTGTGCTAAGTCACTTCAGTGACGTCTGACTCTTTGCAGCCCTATGGACTGTAGCCTGCTGGGCTCCTCTATCCATGGGATTCTCCAGGCAAGAATACTGGAGTGGGTTGCCATGCCCTCCTCCAGGGGATCTTCCTGACCCAGAGATTGAACATGCATCTCTTGCATCTCCTGCACTGGCAGGTGAATTCTTTACCACTAGTGCCAACTGGGAAGCCAACCTCCCTAACCCGTTTTATCCCAAGTCTTTCCCATTTTAGCAAGTGGCAATTCCATCTTCTAGTGGCTCAATCTAGAAACTTCATCTGTGGACTCATCAATTTCTTTCACATTCCACCTTAAATTTCTTTTAATGTCACCTTTAAAATGATCCAGAATCTGAATATTTCTCATTATTGCCTCTATTACTACACTGGTCCAAGCCACCATCATCTGTCATTTGGATGACTGGATCATTGAAACCACCCTCCCTGGTCTCCTATGCACCAGCTAGAGTGGCCATTTCAAACTCAAGTCCCTCTTCAGTTCTCAGCACTTGCAGAGCACCCCATCTCATTTAAAACAAAATACAAAGGCCTCTTACTGTGGTGTAGAAGGCTCCAGGGAATCTGGGCCCCACTATTTTCCTAACCTCACATCTTATAACTCTCTGTCCCTCATTGCTCTGGCCTCACTGGTTTCCTTGTAGTTCTTCAAAACCCCAGGCTCACTCCCACCTCAGGGCCCCTGGACTTGCTGGTCCTTTATCTGAGATGCCCTTTGCAGTTATCCACACACTTTATGACCAACCTAGACAGCATATTAAAAAGCAGAGACGTTACTTTGCCAACAAAGGTCCGTCTAGTCAAGGCTATGGTTTTTCCAGTGGTCATATATGGATGTGAGATTTGGACTATAAAGAAAGCTGAGCGCCGAAGAATTGATGCTTTTGAACTGTGGTGTTGGAGAAGACTCTTGAGAGTCCCTTGGACAGCAAGGAGATCCAACCAGTTCATCCTAAAGGAGATCAGTCC
>NW_011495048.1:7731990-7736520 GCF_000754665.1 Bison bison bison
ACTCTTGAGAGTCCCTTGGACAGCAAGGAGATCCAACCAGTTCATCCTAAAGGAGATCAGTCCTGAGTGCTCATTGGAAGGACTGATGTTGAAGCTGAAACTCCAGTACTTTGGCCGCCTGATGTGAAAAGCTGACTCACTTGAAAAGACCCTGATGCTGGGAAAGATTGAAGGCAGGAGGAAAAGGGGACGACAGAGGATGAGATGGTTGGATGGCATCACTGACTCAATAGACATGGGTTTAGGTGGACTCCGGGAGTTGGTGATGGACAGGGAGGCCTGGCATGCTGCAGTCCATTGGGTCGCAAAGAGTTGGACATGACTGAGCAACTGAACTGAACTGATACAGTGCTTACTTTCTTCATGTTTTTGCTCAAGTGCTGCTTTATTGGAAAAGCCTTCCTCGACTCTAATTTTCCCCAGTCATTTATTACCCCCTTACCTTGCTTTATTTTTCTTTATTCATCAGCTGACATAATGTTTTAATATATATTATTAAAATTTTTCATTGAAGGATAATTGATTTACAGAATTGTGTTGTTTTCTGCCAAACATCAACATGAATCAACTATAGGTATACATGTCTCCTCCCTCTTGAACCTTCCTCCCCATCACCCCCAACTAGAATGTAAGTTCCATGAGAGCAGGGATTCTTTTTTGTTGTTGTTTACTGATGTGTTCTCAGTACCTAGATTAAGCTCTTATTGACTGAATAAATTAGTATGTATTATGGAGCATTCTGATTATCTTATATAGATTATTTATAGGCTAGCTCTCCAGTTAAAATAAAAAAATCAGAAGCCTTCAGCAAAACAGCCTGCTTTAAAAGAAGGATGCTTAGGGGCTTCCCGGCTGGTCCAGTGGTTACAAATCTTCCATGCAAAGCAGAGGACACCAGTTCGATCCTTGGTCTGGGAAGATCCCACATGCCATAGAGCCAACTATGCCTGTGTGCCACAGCTAATGAAGCCTGAGCGCCTAGAGCCTGTGTTCTGTAACAAGAGAAGCCACTGCAATAAGAAGCCCATGCACCATAATGAAGAGTAGCCCCCACTGACCACAACTAGAGAAAGCCTACATGCAGCAATAAAGACCCACCACAGCAAAAAAAAAAAAAAAAAAAAACTAAAATTAAATAGATTAATTTTTTTTTAATTCTTAAATCCCATACTTCAAGAAGTTGGTAGTGAAAACCCTTGTGTTATGCTCAAATAAAGATTAGTATAACAATTTTAGAAAAAAAGTTATTCTTAGAGTCATACTATTGAAATAGTTTATTGAAACATATCATGCTTTATATGCTTATTGAAATGTTTATTCAATATGTTTATTGAAACATATTTTAGGTTTATTCATTAATCAGTCACTCAAAAACACAGAGTCCTTCCTGTATGAAGGGTGATGGGCCAGTCCTGGGGATTGAAAGTTGAAAGAAAAGTCTGGCCCTCAAGGATTGACCATCGCTATCAATTACAACAGAACAAGGGGAGGTTCTGAGTTGGCAGGTGTGTATGCTGCTTGAGAGTCAGAGCTGCTACATGTCAAGGTAACGTCAAAGGCACCAGAAAGACCCCTGGAAAAAGTGACAGGAGTAAAGATGCACAGACCCCTGGGGAGTCAGGCAGGGAGAGAAAGCGGAGCTCCAGACGGGGTAAGCAGAATGCAGCCAGAGAGACGAGGGGGCAAGGTTTGTTGAGGCCGTGAAGTGGCTCAGAATGGCTGGAGGGTTCCCTGCCAGTGAGAAAATGACTGCTTTAAAGATGTGCTAGGATGTGGACTACTGAACTGAAACTGGTGGCTTTAAGTCTAAGCGAACAATTTCTGTTACAGGAGATGTAATGAGGTAGCACAACTCTCTGGGAAACTTTCTGGTTTCTTTCGGAGATGTAATTGAATTGTGGTACCCAGTGTTTGAGATTCAGAGGTTTGTTCATTGGTTTTTCAACTGGAAAGCACCTAAGGTTCATCCAGAATTTATCCCCATTTTCTCTGAGTTCCTAGGTTCCTGATAGTTTGCACTTTGAACTCTTTGGCCACTTATTATCAGTTCTGTTAGATTTCAACTGCTTTTTACAGAATGCCTTGATCAATGCATTCACTTCCATGTCTTGTCTTCTCTCCTTCCTCTCTTCTCATTTATCATCTCTGTCACTCATCTTTGTAAGACTTGGATTCTCCTAGTTAGTTGTGATGTCAGTTCCAAATGGTAATTAAACCATTGTCTATTTTAAGGAGAACTTTGAGTAATTGAAATGCTTACTGTAACATGAATTGAAATGCATGTAATAGTAGATATTTTAAAGGATACGATTAGAATTAGAATATAACATTATCTTTAAAGCAATTTTTAAAATACCTTCTCTATACAAAACATATTATGTAATGTTCAGCTGTTACCACCTGGTTGTCACCCTCTGCAGTAAGATCTTATCTTCAAGTGTCTGAGCAGACACAGTTTCCTCACCTTTGCACACATTCACCTTTCAGAGGGTGGGTGCGGCACACACTAGGCTTCTGACCCTTTGTGTGCGCTCTCCTGGGGCAGAACCATGGGCCACCAGGACATTAGTCATAACTCGTCCCCTCCTTGAGACTCATTCAATCAGCAGGTTCCTTTCAGCTCTCCAGGGGTGCCGCGAAGCAAGCTGGCATGGTTTTCTAAAGTTTTCCACAGGGCCTTGCAATTATACATCACTGGATATGGGGGCCGTGGTGGACTGGAGAGTTCTGGTTGACTCTGCCTCCACCCGACTCACTGCAAAGTGCATTTATCAGCAAGTCCAATGATAACATGTTGTGTGTATTCCTTGACTTTGAACAACCGGCTCTTTATTTTCTGCCCTACTTGCCTTGGTGACCCCATCCCTACAATCACTCTTGGATCGAGCCACACTGACTGACCTCAGCAAGAGGAAGCAGGGACCCAGAGCAGTATTTCTGAAGTGGGATGCACACACAGGAGCAGAAGGGAGCAAGATGCCCCATCTGGTGTGGAAAGAAGTGACTACTAGAACATTTCTGCTCATTTTGTTTGAAAAAAGTCAGTTTTACCAAATTGACTGTGTGGATTGTCCCTGGCTATTCACATGGTCCGGTCCTCAGACAGCCAAGTGCCAGTCCGGGACACGGCCTCTACTTTTGTTCCCGTGACTATTGTGGCTATGCAGCCCAGGCTGTGTGTGCCCTGGCAGGTAGCTTCACAAATTGTATCAGCAGCTTTCCAAAACCAATCTTCACAAAACAGACAAGCAGCTTTAAAAGAAAATCCTGCAAAGACACCTCTGACTGAGGCTAACACTCTCAACACAAGCACAAGGGACAGGAAAATATCAGAGTGCTCCTCCTGTACCTGGTATGAGCTCTTAATCAGCTACATAAGGAGGCAAAAACAATGATGGTCTAATCAGTCTTGTTTGGAGTGAGCCAAAAAGTTCAAAGTTAGCAGATGACTGAAATAAGCATTTATGTCCACTGTGATCAATAGCAAACCTCATCATACGTGGATACTAAATACTAAGCATGGAGTCTTGTGCAGTATCTTTTTCAGCATGACGGGCATTCAAGCCCATTGCTGAGACACACTCAGCTTAGAACCATCTTTCAGACTGCTTTATCATCAAGTGTTAAACCAACATTTCCAAAATAAGACACCATATTCAACCACCTTCTTCTAATAGGGCAGAAGTTTTAAAAATAATTATTGCATTTTAAAAACTACTTTTAAGGGACTTCTCTGGTGGTCCAGTGGTTGAGACTCTGTGCTTCCAATAGGGTTCAATCCTTGGTCAGGGAACAAAGATCACACGTGCTGTGTGATGTGGCCAAGGGGAAAAAAAAAAAAAAACAACTACTTTCAAGACAGTGTTATAGACTAATCTTACCCAGA
Source organism: Bison bison bison (assembly GCF_000754665.1). NCBI lineage: Eukaryota > Metazoa > Chordata > Mammalia > Artiodactyla > Bovidae > Bison > Bison bison. The sequence continues at coordinate 7,735,877 of NW_011495048.1, forward strand.
GCAATGAAGACCCAGAACAGCCAAAAATAAGGTAATTAAATAAAATAAAGGAATTTATATAACAAAACAGAAACAGACTCAAAGATATAGAGAATGAACTTGTGGTTATCAGTAGGGAGAGGGAAGGGGGAGGAGGAAGATAGGCAAAGAGTTGATTAAGAGACACAAACTACCAGGTATAAAATAAATAACCAACAGGGATATACCGTACAACACAGGGAAATATAGTCATTATTTTGTAATAACTTCAAATGGAGTATAATCTATAAAAATATTGAATCATTATACTGTATACTGAAATGAATATAATAGTGTAAATCAAGTATACTTAAATTTATTAAGAAAAAATAGTAAGTGGTTCAAATATCAGTTCAGTTCAGTAGCTCAGTTGTGTCCAACTCTTTGTGACCCCGTGAACCGCAACACGCCAGGCCTCCCTGTCCATCACCAACTGCTGGAGTCTACCCAAACCCATGTCCATTGAGTCAGTGATGCCATCTAACCATCTCATCCTCTGTCGTCCCCTTCTCCTCCTGCCCTCAATTTTTCCCAGCATCAGGGTCTTTTCAAGTGAGTCAGCTCTTCGCATCATGTGGCCAAAGTATTGGAGTTTCAGCTTCAACATCAATCCTTTCAATGAACAC
>NW_011495048.1:7736620-7736984 GCF_000754665.1 Bison bison bison
CTTTCAATGAACACCCGGGACTGATCTCCTTTAGGATGGACTGGTTGGATCTCCTTGCTGTCCAAGGGACTCTCAAGAGTCTTCTCCAACACTACAGTTCAAAAGCATCAATTCTTTGGTGCTCAGCTTTCTTTATAGTCCAACTCTCACATCCATATAGACCTTTGTTGGCAAAGTAATGTCTCTGCTTTTTAATATGCTGTCTAGGTTGGTCATAACTTTCCTTCCAAGGAGTAAGTGTCTTTTAATTTCATGGCTGCAGTCACCATCTGCAGTGATTTTGGAGCCCCAAAAAATAAAGTCTGACACTGTTTCCACTGTTTCCCCATCTATTTGCCATGAAGTGATGGGACCAGATGCCATG
>NW_011495048.1:7737084-7760216 GCF_000754665.1 Bison bison bison
CAGCTGTTTCCCCATCTATTTGCCATGAAGTGATGGGACCAGATGCCATGATCTTAGTTTTCTGAATGTTGAGCTTTAAGCCAACTTTTTCACTCTCCTCTTTCACTTTCATCAAGAGGCTCTTTAGTCCCTCTTCACTTTCTGCCATAAGGGTGGTGTCATCTGCATATCTGAGGTTATTGATATTTCTCCCGACAATCTTGATTCCAGCTTGTGCTTCCTCCAGCCCAGCATTTCTCATGATGTACTCTGCGTATAAGTTAAATAAGCAGGGTGACAATATACAGCCTTGACGGACTCCTTTTCCTATTTGGAACCAGTCTGTTGTTCCATGTCCAGTTCTAACTGTTGCTTCCTGACCTGCATACAGGTTTCTCAAGAGGCAGGTCAGGTGGTCTGGTATTCCCATCTCCTTCAGAATTTTCCACAGTTTATTGTGATCCACACAGTCAAAGGTTTTGGCATAGTCAATAAAGCAGAAATAGATGTTTTTCTGCAAGTCTCTTGCTTTTTCGATGATCCAGCGGATGTTGGCAATTTGATCTCTGGTTCCTCTGCCTTTTCTAAAACCAGCTTGAAAATCTGGAAGTTCACGGTTCACAACTGCTGAAGCCTGGCTTGGAGAATTTTGAGCACCACTTTACTAGCGTGTGAGATGAGTGCAATTGTGCGGTAGTTTGAGCATTCTTTGGCATTCATTGCCTTTCTTTGGGATTGGAATGCAAACTGACCTTTTCCAGTCCTGTAGCCACTGCTGAGTTTTCCAAATTTGCTGACGTATTGAATGCAGCACTTTCACAGCATCATCTTTTAGGATTTGAAATAGCTCAACTGGAATTCCATCACCTCCACTAGCTTTGTTCGTAGTGATGCTTCCTAAGGCCTACTTGACTTCACATTCCAGGATATCTGGCTCTAGGTAAGTGTGAGTGATCACACCATCATGATTATCTGGGTCGGTTCAAATATAATTTCTAACAAAATAATATTTAAATAATTTTGTATCTCATTTAAATAAAAGAAGGTCTAGTTAAAGTTAAAAGTTTCTTGAGGACTATTCTGTCCTCTGACACTGTCACTTGAATACCCTAGCTTACAAAGAACTTTTCTGTATATTACGCCAGTCTTTTCCCACAGCCACCCAAGATACGTAAAGTGGAGAAAAGTGGAAGTTGCTCAGTCCTGTCTGATTCTTTGCGACCCCACAGACTATACAATTCCCATTTTTAAAGAAAACTGAAGCTTGGTCCTGAAACCAAGTCCTATACACTGCCCAAAAAACTGAGAAGAAACAGAATGCAGAATAAATCCTTAGGAAGCAAGTTACGTTTTAAATGTTACAATTTGTGAATTGTGTTTCAACAGGTTCTCAATAAATTGAAAGGGAAATGTTTTCAATCTGTGTGTACTCATTTTGAAGTAATTATAAGTAAAATTTAAAACTATATCCATCTATTTATTCAAGCCTTTATTCAGTACCTACTATATGGACAATCCTGTGCAAAATATTCAAGGAATAGAAAGATGAATTTTTAACTAGTGCCAACTCTCAAGGAGAGTTTTCAATCTAATGATAATGAGTTTAACACAAACTGTAGGAAAGGAATTAGGAGTAGGCATTTGCCCTTAATTGAGAAAAATCACCTCATTTTTGTAGTTTAAGGCATAAATTGCCAGTTGGTAAACAGTACTATTATACATACCTTTATTAGTTCATCATCTTTAAAGGAGGTAGATCTATTTCTTCTAAAAACATCTTACTCAATCACATCTTTATGACTGGTTTGAATTTTTGAAGCAAAAGTTTGCTCAAAGAGCAAAATAAGATTCACAAAATCAAACTAACATTATGCACAGAAAGACAAGTATCTACAACAGCATGTAAAGGTTCAGTATTAAAGGGTTAAATCTGAGTTACTTTGGAGACTTGTCCTGAACAAGTTGTTATGTACAATTTCATCATCTATAAAACAGGGGTGATATTTAATTCCAATTAAGATTATAACTCAGATGCTACAATTATTTCCACCTGTCATAATAAACAGAGTTAAAAAACTAGTATAAAAACTTTTCTAATAATTTATGTTTTAAAAATAAACTGGAATGAAAGTAGGTAAAGGAAAAAGTGATGATGGTGTGGATAATTTAACAGTAACTCTCAGTACATAAATGAATGTAAATGTGCAAGTTATCTATTTTTTCCTACATCTTATTACTTTTTAAAAAATGGCTCAGATAAGAAACTTAAAATACCTAGTAAAATAACTTTGAGGATTCATTTTGTGAGATGTATTGAAGAGAAAAAGAAGGAGAAAATAGTATAATTTAAAAATATTTATTTTTCAATTCATGCTTTCCAGAACACTTTTTCCAAACAAATCACCAAAGGCCAATACTTCTCCCTACTCTCAACGTTAAGTGATTTTTCCACCTAAAATAATGAAGTGATGTATACTTCTATATCTAATCAGTTTGTGACAGCTGTGATTCTCAAACATTTTTTAAAAATAGATCAAAGTTGCAAACAGATCATATATAGTGATTTTAAAAACTGGAAGGCAAAACCTGACTCTAAATGATCAAATGACCCACTAGCTGGATTTGACCTTCTCAGGCCACAAGAGGACTTCGCTCAAGAGTCCTGCACATAACAGATGGGTTCTCATAGATGTCCTTAACACCACAAGCACAGCTTCTGATGCTCAATGCTGCCAACAACAGCAGGGGCACAGAGAGGCGACCCTGCCAATTGACTCAGTTTTATTCTTCAACACATTTCTCTTCTCCATTCTCTTCATTGACTTCATCTGTTTCCTTGCAAGAATCTTGGCTGTTGGTATCAGTAAGATAATTTTCTTCCCCATTCTCTCTTTCTTCTATTTTTTCTTCTTCATTAAAGCTAGAGGAAGAAATTTATCAATCTTTCAAAGGAAAATGGATTTGGTTTAAAGGTAAACAAACCCTCTGCAATGTATGCCATCCTGCAGCCAGTCTTCCTCAAGTGTATAAGCTCCAATTTATCAAGAAAAGTTTATAAAAGTACCAATTGGGAAAGTAAAGATTGACTCTTTAAACTTCATTTGAAAGCATGTTATTGTTTTCATTATTTATGTCAGAAATTTACATTATTTGACTTTAAAAAATACTTCATCACCATGTAATATTTTGAAGTGTCAAACATGTTAAAATGTCAATATGTTTTACAACACTTCACGTGTGTTCCATTAGATAAAACACCTTTTAAAATCTTATAGAACAGATTTTTATGCTTTCCTGCAAGCAAGAATTTTTTCAAAGGTTAACCATTCAGACATCTTAAATATGTTACCTTTCTTTATCTTCAGTGAAATTTTTCATCTCTTGATTGCTGAAGTACTCAAATATTTTTCCACTTTGGCCTTTCTTTGAAACAAACTCATCAGATATTCCTAGTGCTTTTAAAGTGTTAGAATAATGCTTTTCTGCTGCCATTCTTGCATTTTTCTATAGGAAAGACAAACCTTTTTAGAGGAGGACAAAAGACTTCAAGTTTCCATTAAAAATGTTAAAAGCTCCAGTGAAAATTAAATTCAATAATCACAGCAGGTTGAAAAATATGCATACTCTGACCAGCAATTCCACTCCTAGGTAGGTGCCTAGAGAAACTCCAACCTATGTGCCCAGAGAGACACACCAAAATGCTCAGAATAGTACTGTTTTTAACAACCCCAAACTGGAAACAACCTAAATATCTATATCAACACTAGATGGATAAATAAATACTGGTGCGTTCATATAACAGACTAAAATTAAGCAGAAAATGAACTCTAGCTATATGTTACAACATGGATGGACCTCACTAACACTGAACAAAAGCCGCGTGCCACAAAAGAGTGCGCACGGTATAGAAGACCCAAGACAGGCAGAACTAAACCATGTTGCTCAGGGGTTGGTACATCGGCGGTAAAACCATAAAGAAAAACAAGGAAACGCTCATCTCAAAGGTTAAAATGGTGGTTACCTCTAGGTGAAATAGTTTTGATCTGGGCAGGGCACACAGCGTTTCTGGGGTACTGGCAATGCTCTAATGCTATATTTGTTAACATGGGTAATGGTCACATGAGTTTTGAACTATAATTATTCTTTACACTGTACTGTTTCATGACTGTCCGAGGATATCTGAAACAAAAATCAGTAAGAAAATAAGATCATGTGATAGTTGTCAGAGGGTTCTTTATGTGCCTACTATAAAATTTTACTCTTTACAAGCCATGTCTCTAATCCACTGAAGAGTATAAATCATCAATGTTGTTATCTTTACTGTGTGGGGGAAGCAATGGATACAGCAGGAAAAACATGAATTTAGAATTGGGTTCAAATCTCCGGACTGTTACTTCCTGGCTTTGGGGCCCGTGGGAGTAGTGATGACCCTCTCATACCTAAAGCAAATCAATTATCACAGTTCCTGAGACCACAGGCTTTACAGAGACACAAGATAACTGAGGTTCATATGAGTGCCTTGGCTCCCGATACCACAGGCTTTACAGATGCACAAGCTGACAGGTTCACACGAATGCCTTGACTGTAGTCCCCTTTTACCTCCTGTGCGTGGGTGTGACCAGCACAGGGCCAAAAAGCACTAGCTGAACCTGGAACTACAGGCCAGTGATGAGGAATGGCCCAGCCCCAATGCACCAGCGGCATCCCATCCTGAAAAGGGTGTGGAAGAGCACTCGGTCTCACCCCAAAATTCAACACAGAAGAGGAAACCAAGATGCTCGGTCCACCCTTCCTGAGGTTAAGTGGTTTGCTTAAACTCACAGAATATACTGAGGGAAAAGCAAGTCTCCTAATCCTTTCCTGGGTCTTCTTCACTCTACCATGCTGCTTCCTCTAAGTGGTAGTGGTCATCCAACGTGGCCTGAAGCCTGACTTCAGTAATGCAGTGTCAGACATTTTCCTAACCCAGAGATTTCAGGATAAGGACGGACCCTGGAGTCCAGTGTTCCATGGGAGAAACCAAAATGGCAAGGGCTGATTACAGCGGATGAAACTATCACTAGTGTGTTTTCTGACACTCTAGAAAACCGAGAAAGAAGCACTCAAACTGCTACCAAAATGCACCCACTGTGGATGATGACTTTTAGACAAGTAAGTAAAAATGCCACCAGAGGCTATGAGTACCAATAGACAAGCCTTGGGCAACTGAAAGGCACGGGAACGTGACCTGAGAACAATGCCCCAAAGACTGTAAAGCAGGATAGAGAAACCCCAGACCTAACTCAATGTGCTAAAAAGAATATATTCTGATTTAAGTAAATGAGGTATAAAAGATTTAAATGATACTACTCAATGTTACTGCTCTTAAGCCTTCATCTGAATTTGATTTAAAATTTGATTTAGTGCTTTGTTTAATATTTGGTTTGAAAGTGAAAGTCGCTCAGTCATGTCCGACTCTTTGCGACCCAATGGACTATACAGTCCATGGAATTCTCCAGGCCAGAATACTGGAGTGGGTAGCCGTTCCCTTCTCCAGGGTATCTTCCCAACCCAGGGATCAAACCTAGGTCTCCCATATTGCAGGCAGATTGTTTACCAGCTGAACCACCAGGGAAGCCCTAATATTTGGTTTAAAATCTGATTTAACATATTCAGTTAATAAATCCTGTGATTTTTAAGAAACAGGAAAACATGGTTTGTTCTGTCCTAGATCACAGCCTAACTCTGCTAGGGGGATAACTCAACAGCAGCAAGAAAATAATTAACACTTGTAAATGGGTAATGCATACCGTTGTGAGTGAATTTATTAAATAACAGCTGTTAATTAGCAGTAATAGTAACTGCAAGAAAAAAAGTACCAATTTATGTTAACAAAACCAAAACAATGGTGAGTCACTGCCAGTCACTCTGTATATAGAATTTATTATCTTTTAATATTTCATATCAAGGTGAATAGTATCTAACTGTTCTTTTTTTAAAACAAACATGTCCCCCTCAAACTTCACCATGCAAAAAGAACTGTAAAGACTATGAAATAAAAGTGGTTAAAATAACTGAATGATTATTTTGTTTTTGTATCTAAGATACTGCAAAAAATAAATTATCTTTGTTTCTTCAGGCAATTTGTCTACAATCACGACTCTAGTTTGAAGAGGAAAAAAATACTTAGTTTTAAAGCCGAAGTTTATAGCAATTCTTTCCTTTAATATTAATTACTGACTACTTATTTTGTGACAAGCCCTCATGGGAGGTAGGGGTATATGGGGAGAAGATAGCATATGTGTTGGCTGAAGTTGGTTGAAGAAAATATCAGCTATGAAACTAACCTATGCTTTCAATATTTAACACTTCTTTACGGGTTTAATTTCACACACACCACTATTTTGCCACATTTTCTCTGGTGACTAGAAAGACTGGGAATGCACAGCACTGCAGAGCTGCTTCTCACTGCTGAGACCCATCACTACTATGCTAGGGTAGTGCTCTAGGCCTGGGCTAGTCCCAGGGAGAAATAGTCCAGTTTGGGTTCAACAAATGTTTATGAACATGTCCTCTGTGCCATATGCTGTCCTAGGAGCTAGCAACACAAAGATTTGAGCAACACCTTTCAAAGAAACTAGCTGAAAGAGAAGAGAGAGCATTAAACAGATAATTTCCACACAATACATAGGAATAAAGACAGAAATGCACAAAGGGTAATAAAAGCACACAGAACAAATAGCATGCAACTCAACCTGGGACACAGTGCAAGAAGTGATTTTATACTGAGCCTTGAAAGACTCAGAGGAAAGATACAAAGAAGTTACATGGGTGTTGAGAAACAACCTGAATAAAGATTTCAAGTTTGAGGGGCTTCCCTGGTCGGTCCAGCGGCTAAGACTCTGCACTCCCAATGCAGGGGGCCCGGGCTCGAATCCTGGTCAGGGAACTAGATCCCACAGGCTGCAACTTAAGAGTTTACATGCTATAACTAAGGAGTTTGCACACCACAGCTAAAAAGATCCCACATGCCACAACAAAGATCAAAGATCCCAACTGCTGCAACTAAGACCTGGCACAGCCAAATATATAAATAAATATTAAAAAAAAGATTTCCAGTTTGAAACTAGTGGTGTGGTACAGTCTACAAGTAAAGGGTGTACACAGAAGGGGGTGGAGGCATGCAGTGGTCGATGAACTAAAGAGGTCAACAGGGATCAGATAAGAGAGGATTCGGTACACCATGTTAAGACTTGAGGACTTATCTTCTGGGAGAAAGCAGGACAGCTTAGTGCTAAGCATTTGGAAGCAGGCCAACTAGGGTTCCTAGTTCCATTATTTACTAACTATAGACATTAAGAGTTATTTACTTTCTTTCAACTTCAGTTTCTTCCTCTGCAAGACAAGAATACCCATCTTGCAGCACTGTTTGGAGAAGCCAATGTCAAGCTCCCTTGATACCATTTACTGAAAATGAGAACAAATGGCATCAGTGAAGTGCATGATTGCCACCGTTACTGGGGTGAACACTGTGGCAAGGGAATGGGAATGGCAAAGAGAAGACAGAGTGAGTGGCTTTGCAAAGAACAAGGCAAGAAAACCAGTCAAACCATAATAATAACTCAGAAAATAACAGCGGCTTCACCTAGCATTTCACCATCAGGAATGGAGAAAGGTAGATCCAAAAGTTGTTTAGAAAGGAACTTCTCAGGTCTCAGTGAGAACTGAGAAAAAGTGGGGGGAAAAGTGGCTTCCAGTCATCTAAATTGCAGCCCAACAAAAACACGAAAAATAGAGAGGAAAGTCTATTCTTCCCAGAGAGGAAGGTCTACTTTGTGGAAAGATGAATATAAGATGCCTGTAAGAAATCTGGGTAGATATATCCAGACCAGTGGACATAAAACCTGCAGTAGAGAGCCGGGAAAAACTATGTGAAGCAAAAGTCAATCACTTCATGCTGAGTAACGTAGAACAACTTATGATCATTTTTCTCCCCTAAAGCTGAAACTGGGATGTGAGAAAAAAAATCCCTTAAAGTGAAAAGTGTTACATAAAATTATATCCAAATCAGTAAGTAAAGGGTTCCCATAACTTTGAGAGACTGTAATATGCCACAGCGAATGTCCTTTGTCTTCAGTGAGACTCTGACAAGGACAGTCCTACAGGACACTCATCCCTCCCAGACACTTGCTGGCAGCAAGCTCCAAATATAACAGCTTGAAATTCACAACACAGCACCTGTAACCTCTAGTGATTTTGTCTATTTTTAAATTACGTAGCCCATAGGAGCTTTTCCCTTATGGATACAAAAAAGATCACCTGACATCAACACATTTCTCTTAAGGGAAAGACTGTAAAACTGAGTATAAATCTAGTAAAATTATGATTCATTGTTCATAGCACCAAGCTTTTTTTTTTTCCCAATAAAAAGGAAGTCGTTCTCACAGACACAGAAAACAAATTTATGGTTACCAAAGGGGAAAGGGAAGAGGTGGGATTAACAGATATACACTACTTTACATAAAATAGATAAATAACAAGGTCCTACTGTACAGCACAGGGAACTACACTTAATGTCTTGTAGTAGACTATAATAGAAAAGAATCTGAAAAAGAATATATATATATGTATGTGTATGTATCAGTTCTGAATCACTTTGCTGTATACCAGAAACTAATACAACATGGTAAATCAGCTATACTTCAATTTTTAGAAAAAGGAGTAATTTCACTAATTATAGCTAAAACTAAAAATTATAGACTCACTTAAAAAAAAAACTGATCAACAAAACAAAAAGGCAACCTACTGAATGGGAGAAAATATTTGCAAATCATCTATTTGATAAGAGGTTAATATCTAAATAATATCCAAGTAGAGGAGCTATTCCATGTTCAAGGTCAGGAGGGGCGGCCGTGAGGAGATACCCCTCGTCCAAGGTAAGGAGCAGCGGCTGCACTTTGCTGAAGCAGCCATGAAGAGATACCCGCTGTCCAAGATAAGAGAAACCCAAGTAAGACAGTAGGTGTTGCAAGAGGGCATCAGAGGGCAGACGCACTGAAACCATAATCACAGAAAACTACTCAAACTAATCACACTAGGACCACAGCCTTGTCTAACTCAATGAAACTAAGCCATGCCCATGTGGGGCAACCCAAGATGGGCGGGTCACGGTGGAGAAGTCTGACAGAATGTGGTCCACTGGAGAATGGAATGGCAAACCACTTCAGCATTCTTGCCTTGAGAACCCCATGAACAGTATGAAAAGGCAAAATGATAGGATACTGAAAGAGGAACTCCCCAGGTTGGTAGGTGCCCAATATGCTACTGGAGATCAGTGGAGAAATAACTCCAGAAAGAATGAAGGAATAGAGCCAAAGCAAAAACAATACCCACTTGTGGATGTGACTGGTGATAGATGCAAGGTCCAATGCTATAAAGAGCAATATTGCATAGGAACCTGGAATGTCAGGTCCATGAATCAAGGCAAATTGGAAGTGGTCAAACAAGAGATGGCCAGAGTCAATGTCGACATTCTAGGAATCAGCGAACTAAAATGGACTGGAATTGCTGAATTTAACTCAGATGACCATTATATCTACTACTGCGGGCAGGAATCCCTTAGAAGAAATGGAGTATCCATCATGGTCAACAAAAGAGTCCGAAATGCAGTACTGGGATGCAATCTCAAAAACGACAGAATGATCTCTGTTCATTTCCAAGGCAAACCATTCAATATCACAGTAATCCAAGTCTATGCCCCAACCAGTAACACTGAAGAAGTTGAAGTTGAACGGTTCTATGAAGACCTACAAGACCTTCTGGAACTAACACCCAAAAAAGATGTCCTTTTCATTATAGGGGACTGGAATGCAAAAGTAGGAAGTCAAGAAACACCTGGAGTAACAGGCAAATTTGGCCTTGGAATACGGAATAAAGCAGGACAAAGGCAAACAGAGCTTTGCCAAGAGAACACACTGGTCATAGCAAACACCCTCTTCCAACAACACAAGAGAAGACTCTACACATGGACATCACCAGATGGTCGACACCGAAATCAGACTGATTATATTCTTTGCAGCCAAAGATGGAGAAGCTTATACAGTCAGCAAAAACAAGACCGGGACCTGATTGTGGCTCAAATCATGAGCTCCTTATTGCCAAATTTAGACTGAAATTGAAGAAAGAAGGGAAAACCACTTGACCATTCAGGTATGACCTAAATCAAATCCCTTATGATTATACAGTGGAAGTGAGAAATAGATTTAAGGGCCTAGATCTGATAGAGTGCCTGATGAACTATGGAATGAGGTTTGTGACACTGTACAGGAGAAAGGGATCAAGGCCATCCCCATAGAAAAGAAATGCAAAAAAGCAAAATGGCGGTCTGGGGAGGCCTTACAAATAGCTGTGGAAAGAAGAGAAGTAAAAAACAAACAGGAAAAGGAAAGATATAAGCATCTGAATGCAGAGTTCCAAAGAATAGCAAGGAGAGATAAGAAAGCCTTCCTCAGCGATCAATGCAGAGAAATAGAGGAAAACAACAGAATGGGGAAGACTAGAAATCTCTTCAAGAAAATTAGAGATACCAAGGGAACATTTCATGCAAAGATGTGCTGGATAAAGGACAGAAATGGTATGGACCTAACAGAAGCAGAAGATATTAAGAAGAGGTGGCAGGAATACACAGAAGAACTATACAAAAAAAAAAAAGATCACCAGCATTAGGGAAATACAAATCAAATCCACAATGAGATACCACCTCACACTTGTTACAATGGCTGGTCTCAAAAAAAAAAACAACACATAACAAATGCCGATGAGGATGTAGAGAAAAAGGGAACCCTTATGCACTGTTTATGGGAAAGTAAATTGGCACAGCCATTATGGAAAACAGTATGGAGTTTCCTCAAAAAATTAAAAATAGAACCACTACACAATCCAGCAGTTCCACTCCTGTGTATTTATTAAAAGGAAGTGAAATCATGTCAATTCACTGCAGCATTATTTACAATAGTCAAGACATGGAAAAAACCCAAATGATCATCAAAAGAAGAATGGATAAAGAAAATGTGGTAGATATGCAATACTATTTGGCCACAAAAAAGGAAATCCTGCCATGTGTAACAATACAGATGGACCTTGAGGGCATAGTGCTAAGAGAAATTAGACAGAGAAGGACAAATACTATATGATCTCATTTATGTGTGGAATCCAAACAGACACACACAAACAAAACTCACAGAAAAAGAGATCAGATTTGTGATTACTGGAGGAATTAGATGCAGGTGTCAAAAGGTACAAACTTCCGCTTATAAGATACGAAAGTACCGAAGTGTAACGTACAACGTGATGACGACAGTTAACACTGCAGTGTGGAACATACGGAAGTTGCTAAGCGAGTAAATCCTATAACTTCTCATCACAAGGAAAAAATTTTTTTGGTAACAATGAGGTTGACAGGCGTTACCTAACTATAATAAGCATTTCCTAATATATGAATGTCAAGTCATTATACTGTATATCTTAAACTTATACCTGCCAAATGTCAATTTTATCCCAATAAAACTGGAAAAAAAAAACTGGCAGAAATAAATCTGATTCAGTTAGCCATTTTGTTTCAGTTTTTAATTCTTCAAAGACTTCCAATTCATATCATGAAGCCTCACCTTAATATCTGGCCAAGTTGGTACTGAAAAAAGACTAGCCATTAAAAACAGGTTGTGAAACTATTATTTTGAAAATGAATGGATTAGTAGCATGTTCTTTATCAAGCTTATGAACCTCATCAAGATATAGTGCTCAAATTTAAGCAAATTACTTACTGATGTGGTAAAGCTGTCACAGAAATAATAATGTCTCAGTAAATTACATAACACATAAGAAAAATGGACGATGAAAATTAGGAGCTAGAGAGGTTAAAAAAAAAAAAACGCTGACAATAGCTCTCAAATTCCAACAAACACAACCTGAGCAACTCTTTCAAATAGCAGCGGCCTGTTTTTTAATTTTTCTTCTCTTTCTTCTAGTTCTCGTCGGTATTCTCTCATCCTTTCCTTTTCACTCTTTCTAAAATCAAATAAAAGGAATGGAATTTTTAAAAGAAACAGGAACTTGAACATATAACATTTAGCTTAGATGACAAATCAGAAATTAAATCATGAGCACAGTTTATCACAATTTCTTTTCTGGACTGGTAGATTTTTTTCCCCATTAGACTGGTAAATTTTTAAGGAATGCAGAATACAAATTCTAGGTTTTGAAAGCACACATTTTACATCTCAGAACAGTCTGGGTATGCTGTGATTCCTGAAATCTTCAAAACAAGAATGGATTAAGGGGCTTCAAACTGGCCTCGGGAGATTAATCAATGCCCTCTCATCTCATTTATAAACCAAAAAATTTCGTCCAAATTAAGAATCTTCTCTTTGAGGAATTTCTTCTGAAAATTAGACAGTGCTCTTCTTTTTTCCCTAGGTGAGATCTCCTATAGGCTGGTGGCACAGTTAATTAAATGGGAGCAGGGTAGGGGAGAAACAAGGAGTATGGAAATAGCACATATAGAGAAACAGGAACCAAAACACAAAAACTCACAGTAAGTATACCCACTGTTTGAACCAGATCCTATAATGAATTAAACTATGCTATTTTCTCTATGTAAAATACACTAATTCTACCAAGATCATGACTTCCTGGATTAGAAAAAATAATTATACCATAAAATGATAATTATGCTTAAATATACACAATTTAGCATTATGGAAAATCCAGTTTACTTTCTAAAGATGAATGGTATATTTCTAGAGAATATTTTGCTCAAGTTCATCAAATCAAGCTCCTTCTATCAATGAGTTACACTTATACACATTACAAGGTATATATATATATAATATACATTATAAATGAATATAATAATTATTACATATAATATACATATTTAAAGGAATGATCACAATTAAAAGCAAATATAGATTTGGGGGGTACTTATGAATCAGATTAAAAATTAATAAATCATGTTACTTACCCAGCTTTGAGGGAGATACTTTACTACTTAAACATGAATATTTTTATGTTGCAACATAAAAATATTCCTCTGGAACACTGATTTTCAAACTTTGTACTGCAGAATTCCAGTGTGTCACATACCACTAAACCTTAACACACATGTTAATTGACACATCACATAACATCAATGTGCTAATCTGTGTTATCAGATTTTGTGTAGACCTTAGAACAAAGGTCTTGGACATATTTGTTTACTGAAGAATATTTTGAGATTACACAGCAAGCTGTTAAAAAAGAGCTTTGTGTGAATCAAGATTTTTCTCAATATCACACTGTACAATAAAAAATAATATAAATAAAAAGTTTAGATGCTAATACAGGATTACAACTGTGAACCATGGCCACAGTATAAAATGCTTCTGTCCATCAACACGGCATCATGGTCTTCATTGTGGGGTGAGTATGCATGTTGGTTCTTACCATGAAGTGAGTGAGCATTAGAGTGTGTGTGTGTAAGTAAACTGTAAGTAATTGATAGTAACTTGAATCCACAAACTGAAATATTAATGCTATTCTTCATTCATTCATATATTTGAGGGGTACACTGATGAAAAAAAAAAAGTTTGAAAACCAGTGATCTGGAGGGTCAGGGTTCTCTCGTGATACCTGAGAGCTTTTATTCTGGATTTAGACATTTGAGCTAAACTCTCATGTGAGTCATAAGCCTTAGCCCGGGTTGTCAGGAGTTTCTGCAATTCTTTCATTCTTTGCTTCTGCTTAGTTAATATCCGATGTCTCTCTTCTTCCAACATTTTCTTTTCCTCAAGTGATCTCCTGAGGGCAACAAACTAAGGCTTAATTCACTTTAAGCCAATGAGAATGTTGTTTAGTAAAGATTTAGCACAGGATAATTCAATGGCTGAAAAAAAAAGGCAACCTTTTGAGAAGGATCTGAGTTGTAACTAGAAATCGATAGGCTGACTGTAATCTTTTCTAGCCCCAAAGATTCATAAAATGGAAAATATATTTAGTTCTTGGGTCTTCCTGACCCAGGGATTGAACCCCAGTCTCCTGCATTGCAGGCAGATTCTTTACCATCGGAGCCACCAGGGAAGACCTCTTAGCACACCTTCTGGCAAAACGTTCTATATTTTACAGTAAAATATGTTACTGGATAACATAGCATAGTATTTTCAAATCCCCCAACACAAAATCACTAGCGCGACCGTGAGTCAGTCCTCATTGTATTGGTCATTTACCTTGTGGCCTGCTCTCTTCCTCGGGAGGACACCGTGGGCGTTGGAGGGTTGCAGCTACAGGGTGCAGGCTTTGTGTTTGCAGCCCTTACTGGTGACTTGCGCCTTGGAGACAGATAAGGCCAACGTGTTTCTTTTAAATTCTCTTCATCTGCTTCAATGTCTGCCAAAATTTTCTCTCTTTTAGTGGCTGAATGTGAGGCTGCCTGAAGGTCACATGGTTCACAGACTGTCAGGAATTTGCGATACTTCTGTTCTGAGTGGTGTTTCTGATACCTGTCAGGTAGGTCTTCAGAATCAGCAGCCTGGCGCCTAACCCTGTGTTTATACTTGGACTTCTCAGCCTGTTCAGGACCCCTGGACTTCCTTGTAGCAAAACTCCTGCGAGCTGGACTGTAAGGCCGAGGGGATGGATTCTGTAAAAAGTCTTGAGTTCTCTGCTGCGCCCTCATGTTTTTATAGAGTTCTTCTTCTGTTAACTTGTCATTGATAGTTGAACTGTAAGTAGATCGAGGTACAGGTCTGGCTTTAAAACGATTTGTTTTCTTTTTAGACTTAAAAAAGTCTTTCAGCTGCTTTTCCCTAACTGCTTGCTTCTGTTCCTCCCTTGCAACAAACTTAAAGGGCTTTTGAGAGGCTAAAAGAGCTTCTTTGTTTCTCTCCTTCATAGCCCTCCTCCGTACCTCATTTTGCTTGACTATATCATGATAAAGGGGGAGAAAGACGAACGCAGGAACTGGGTTGGCTCGGAATTTTTTCTTACACTCTGACTCCTCTTCTTGCTTCTTGAGCAGTTTGTGTACCATTTCAATATCTGATTTCGATTTCATGTTCTCTTCTTTTTTCTTCTGCTCTCTAACCATCATTTGAAAAGGCTCAGGTACTGTAATCCTTGGCACCCATTCCTTCGGTTTCTTTCTTTGTTTTTCAAGTACTGGCAGGTTGACATCTTCATGCTGGATATAATCTTCTACACTGAAGTTTGTCCACATGTTGTTGATGAGCTCCTTAGCATAGGTCATCATACCGCTTTTCTCAGAATACTTTTTTTCTAAGTTGGGCAACTCTTCTTCAGAGGAAGACACAATCAAGGAGGAAGACTGACTTAAATCAGGTTCTGAAATTGATGTCATTAATGAGACAGGGTGATAGGAGTTCTTTTCTGATAAAGACCTAAGCAAGTGAGGAGAATAATCAGGTTACCTTTTCAGTTGCATGTGACCAAATAGAAAAATTAAAAACTACATAATTTCTAAGATCAAGGTAAAATCAGTTAGAAAATAGGAACTGGACAGGGCTGATGAAAACTATCAAATTTTTTTAGAACAGAGCCTGGGAGATGCCTGAAATTGATCTAAGTTGACTCCCTCATTTTACAGGGGAGGAACCTGAGACAGAGTTTCCTTATATCTAACCACTATTGAATTCTCCACATGTTTTCCAGAGTCACCATCCTAAAATAGACATCTGATCACATCACTTTCTTTCCTGAAACTTTCCCATGACTTGCCATTGTTACCAAGCTTAGATTATAAAGCCCCTCAAGACTAGCTCCTGCCTACCTTTCCAGTTTCACCTCTTGCCTCTCCCTACCCAGGTCACCATTCTTAAGTCAGATCCAATCATAGGCAGTTTCTCCCACACTGGTGATTTCTCAAGGCGCTTTGTACACATGGTTCCTGGTGCCTAGAAGGGCACTCCTCGCTTCCTACATCTGTTTCAGCTATTTCTCCTCTAAGACTGAACTCCGATATGATACTTCACTTGCCTGTATCCCTCCACTGACACTCTGACATGTTCAACTGCTCTTCCTCTCTCTCCATGATACTCTGTTACACCATGTTGTATTTTTGGATCTCAGATTGTCTTTGATCTCCTTGAGAGCATCTTGATTTTGAGTCCTCAGTGCCTAGGCAACATCTGGCACACAGGAGATGCACCATCAGTGCTGACTAACTGGATGAGTGGCCTCAAGTTTCAAAAGAAGCAGGTTTATGGCAAAAATGACTATTTTGAAAACAAATCAGATTTATGTCTTAGTTCTGAACAATCTGTGTTATATCTATAATGAGCTCATGTTAATCCACATATTTTTAAAAAGACATTTAAAACTGAATTTTAATATTCAACATTTGAAAATGGCCCAGACTAAATATTCTGATACATGTCTAAGAGTGGTGCATCAGAGAGAAAAGACCTAAATGGCCATCAAATAACCCTCAAAGCAAGAAGCTACCTAGTAGGTTGATAAGCCATCAAACAATCTGAATAAAAACCCACCTCCATATATCATTAAAAGCACAAAGGGATATTTGAGAGAAAGTATTTTGAAATAATTTGTTTTGCATTTTTAAGTATATATTTTATCTTACAGTCCACAAATAACAATATGGACAAACTTACCCAGAAGAGACACTAGCAGCTTCTTCCCTGGTGACTGCTGGTTGAACTTCCTTTAAATTTAATTTACTCTGGTACAATTTCTCTAACTTTGCCATAGTTTCTATGTGGGCTGCCTTCAGTTCTTCTAGTTTCCTGAAATACTCTTCATTAGAGTGGTAAATATCAGAAAAGTTCACAAAATCCTCATGGCTTATATGTTTTTGTTCATTCACCCTAGAAATGCTGGTGTTAAAATCAGCCTGGTAGGATGAAAAAAACCTGTTATATGATGTCTGGAGTTGAAAGACAAATTAAGTTGACATTTATTCCCAATGCTGCTTTTTTAAAAGTCCACTTAATGAGGTTATATGTTTACTTGTGGACTATGTACATATAACATATTATAAGTTACTCGTGGGCTATATACGTTTTCTCCTAATAAATATTTTATTAAGAATAAGAGAGAGAGAGAGGGAAAGAGAGAGACAAATTGCCAGAAAATAAATACTGTTTAATCCATCTTTTAAAGGGTGGTTAGATTCTCAAATTATGTACTAAGAAACACTACGGCAGGATCAAACCACACTTTATAAAGAGCCTCCTTCTCAGCGCAGGTTTATCTGAGACGAAGAACACAATTTCTCCTGCTGCAGACCAAGCAACCATAGCCCAGTGCCCTCTCTGAGCTGGGCTTTGCAGTGTGGGCCCCAGGGGTGTTTCGGCAGGGAGGAAAACTGAATGAGAATTTTGGGAAATGTGGGAATGGAGGGAACAAAATTCTCGGGGGCGCATCAAGAAGCCAGAGAGAAACTTTCCTCAGTGTGCGTGGGGTGGGGGTTGGGGGCAACCTCAGGAGCAGAAGGAGGTGAGGGTAGGAGGGACTTCCAGAATAGCCACTCCTGTGGGCAACAAGAACAGCAGCTCCCATGGTGACAAGGACTGTGGGGGTGACAAGGGAACAAGAACACGTAGGGCGGTTATTCTCTATACATGCCTACAAGGGTATGACTGATCCTTTCCCCCTCACTCCCTTCAAAGACCTTTCAACTTCTTTTAACTGAAGGAACTTTAAAGAGGTAAACCCCCATATCCTCCACAAGTTTATAAAGATTTCATATTTTCTCAGGTGAGAAACAATTGAAATTGTCTATGATACTAGGCATAAAATGTTACTATGGTTTTAAATTTAGCTTACTGCCTGAAATAGACTCAAAATGAAAAAAGTATATTTGCCAAAGAAAAATAGAGATCCAACCTGATAAGACTCTAGAAAATAAACCTGAATAGTGTCTCCCAACAGAAAATTCAGAAGATTCAGTTGTCCATAATACTTATAGATATAACACTTTAATGGGCTCAAAAACAGTGTACACGAGGCCAGTGTTGTACCACTTGGGATAACTTAAGAGAAAACAAATGAAAGAAAACAAGTTTTCTTCAGTAGAACAAGTGTGCAGAAATTCATTACCAAATAAGTTGGAGAATTGCTTTATGAGTCATGTTGCTGCTGTTGCTCAGTCACCCAGTCGTGTCCAACTCTTTGTGACCCCATGGACTGCAGCACGTCAGGCCTCCCTGTCCCTCACCATCTTCCGGAGTTTGCCCAAGTTCATGTTCATTGCTTCTGTGATGCTATCCAGCCATCTCATCCTCTGATGCCCTCTTCTCCTTCTGCCCTCAATCTTTCCCAGCATCAGGGATTTTAAAATGAGTTGTCTGTTCGCATCAAATGACCAAAATACTGGAGCTTCAGCTTCAGCATCAGTCCTTCCAGTGAAATTCAGGGTTGATCTCCCTTAAGATTGACTGGTTTGATCTCCTTGCTGTCCAAGGGACTTTCAGGAGTCTTCTCCAGCACCACAGTTCGGAAGCATCAATTCTTTGGCGTTCTGCCTTCTTTACAGTCCAGCTCTCACAACTGTATGAGACAACTGGGAAGATCACCGCCTTGACAATATGGACCTTTATCAGCAGAGTAATGTCTCTGCTTTTCAACACACTGTCTAGGTTTGTCACAGCTTTCCTGCCAAGAAGCAATTGTCTTGACTTCATGGCTATAGTCACCGACAGTGATTTGGGAGCCCAAGAAGAGGAAATCTGTCACTACTTCCACTTTTTCCCCTTCTATTTGCCATGTAGTAATGGGGCTGGGTGCCATAGTCTTAGTTTTTGTAATATTTAGTCTTAAGCTAGCTCTTTTACTCGCCTCCTCACACTCATCAAGAGGTTCTTTAGTTCCTCCTCGCTTTCTGCCATTAGAGTGGTTATCATCCGCATATCTGAGGTTGTTGATGTTTCTCCCGCCTATTTAGATTTCAGCTTGTAACTCATTCAGATCAGCATTTCTCAAGATGTGCTCAGCCTATCGGTTAAACAAACAGGGTGACAGCAGATAGCCCTGTCATACTCCTTTCTCCATCTTGAACCAATCAGTTGTTCCATACAGGGTTCTAACTGTTGCTTCTTGACCCGCATACAGGTTTCTCAGGAGACAGGTAAGATGGTCTGCTATTCTCATCTCTTTAAGAGCTTTCCACAGTTTGTTATGAGCCACACAATCAAAGGCTTTAGCACAGTTGATGAAACAGAGAGGTTTTTCTGAAATTCCCTTGCTTTCTTTATAATCCAGTGAATGTTGGCAATTTGATCTCTAGTTCCCCTTCCTTTTCTAAACCCAGCTTGGACAGCCTCAAGTTCTTGGTTCAGATAATGCTGAAGCCTAGCATGCAAGATTTTAAGCATGACCTTACAAGCATAAGAAATGAGTGCAATTGTCCAATGGTTAACACATTCTTTGGTACTACCCTTCTTGGGAACTGGGATGAGGATGGACTTTTTCTAGTCCTGTGGCCACTGCTGGGTCTTCCAGATTTGCTGACATAATGAATGCAAAACCTTGATGGCAACATCCTTTAAGGGATTTGAATAGTTCTGCTGGAATTTCATCATATCCACTAGCTTTATTAACAGCAGTGCTTCTTAAGACCCACTTGAGTCATTCAAGTCAATTAAGAGAATTTTCTGATATCGTCTGCTGTTTTTCCTATGTGCTCTTCACCATTACCTTCTTAGCTATGGGAATGAGTACTTTGTTAATTTCCTCATTCATTCAATATTTAGAGACACTCAGTATTTAGCTAGCTGCTGAAAGATACAAATCAGATAAAAACTCTATCTTCCAGAAATGGCAACCTATTTTAGTATTCTTGCCTGGAAAATTCTATGGACAGAGGAGCCTAGTGGGCTATAGTCCATGGGGTCTCAAAGAGTTGGACACGACTGAGTGACTGAGCACATCAGCACATACTGTGATCTAAAATGGTTGTTTCCTTTTGTATTCCTACAAGAAGAGTTTGAGACTTCTGGTTCTTTCATATTCTTGCCAACATGTTTAAGTCTTTTTAAACTTCTGACCTTTTGAATAAATGTGTAGCATTAGAAAAAAAAAAAAGACAACTCCACCTTCCAGAAGCTTCCAGCTAGTTTAGAAGAGGACATGCAGATAAATAATCAATAGCAGGCTCTGAATGAGACAGAACTCCTGATTCCTGCCCATGATTTGCTCCAAGCTGAGCAGGGAGACAGAGAAGTGACCACGTATGTCACGATATCAGGGACCTTGAGAGCTCACAGAAAGATCGTCTAATTCTGACCAGAGGAAAGAAGAGGCAAAATTTGCAGAGATCAGAAAGACTGGAGACACAAGGCTGGATAAGGACAAGGTTTGTGAAAAACAAAGAAACTGAGGCCTAGGGCTCGAACATTCACTGTTGCTTCATGATGATGCAACTGGCAGGTCTCTGTCCTTGGTGAGGAAACTGAGGCTCAGAGGAGTCAGGTGACCTGTCTACAGTCACACAGCTAGTAAGCAGCAGAGCTGGGCTCCAATACCATGCCTGTTAGACTCCAAAGACACACCACACTCCTCCCAAGTGCAGGAGGGTTTTTTCTCTGCAAGTGGAAGTAACAAGCATGCTGTGCTCAGAGGAAGGTATACAGTCTGAGAGGGGGTGGGGAAGAGCATATATGGAGCACAACGGAGGAGGGAAAACAAGGTGAAAAAGGCAAGTAAAGGGCCCCAACCAAAAGCCCAGTGGGCCAAGCCACAGGCACCAGGAGCCCTGAAGGATGTGAGCAGAGAGTGACAGTCAGTAACACCCAGAAGGACTCTCTGGTAGTGAAGTGGAGGGACGGAAAGCAAGGTTGGTGGCAGTTAATGGGCTATTGGGAGATTTAAGAGGCTGAATCATTAACCTGACAATGGCCTGGACTGTGGGCAAGAAACTGAAAATGTTTTCTGTTTGGAGTGCTGCATGTCTAGGTAAATGACGATCTGCCATTTATCAGTAGAGGGGCTACAGGGAAAAGGAGTATTTTTAAGGAAAGGAAATTAATCTAGGTCTTAGACACACTAAGTGTGAGGGGACAGTAGGGCAGCCCAATGTCCAGGAAACAAAGGGGTAAATATATCTGGAGACCTGGTAAGAAGGCTGGGCTGGAGATGGAAATACAGGAGCCAGCAATGCACACAGAAATGCAGGTGCAGCCCTGCGTGTAGATAAGGCTTCCTGTGAGCAGTGAGAGGCGAGAACTTGAGGATGGAAATGTTGGCAAACACTAGCATCCAAATAAGCAGTGATAGGACTTCCCTGGTGGTCCCCTGGTTGAGAATCCAGCTGTCAATGCAGGGGACATGGGTTCAATCCTTCGTGTGGAATGATTCCACGCAGCATGGAGCAACTAAGCCCGTGCATCACGACTACTGAGCCCGCACTCTAGAGCCCACGAGCTGCAACTACTAAGACCCATGAGCCTAGAACCTGTTCTCTACAATAAGAGAAGCCACCGCAATGAGAAGCCCAAGCACTGCAATAAAGAGTAGCCCCCGCTCGCCACAACTAGAGAAAGCCTGCAAGCAGCAACAAAGACCCAGTGCAACCAAAAATACAATAAATAACTAATTTTTTAAAATAATGTACAAAAAGTATGAAATGGACCACTGTCACAAAAGATCACCAAGATCAGGCTGAAACAGCAGAATCCTGTGAGGCTCTCCAGGACACAAGAGTCTTTCCATGTCCTTGTTTCAAAGAGCAGATGCAAACAGTTACTAATTAGAGGAGTTAGGGACTGCAGGGAAAAAAATAGAAAGGCAGTCAAGAAATAGTGTGGGGAAGGAGCAGGGTCCTGGTTCCTCCTTAAGGGAAACACAAAACAATCTGATACAGAAACTAAGGCACCCACCCAGGTAGAGGATGGTAACTTCAGGCTAAGGAGAAGCACACTGATCCCAGAATGGTTGGAACTGGAAGAATGATGATTGAGCTTCCTTGACCACCACCCTGTTACCTCCCATCAACCAATCAGAGAAAAGGTCACACACGCTTGAAGCCCACCCCCTAAATTTTGCTTATAAAACCTCTTCCCCAACAGAGTAGTCAGGCTTTTTGAGCACAAGCTGCCCACTGTCCTTGTTTGGCTCTGCAATAAAACTTTCTCTGCTCTAAGCTCCAATGTGTCAGTTCGTTTGGCTTCACTGTACATTGGGCAAACGAACTTGGATTCAGCAACAAAGTGATACCATACTTAAAGGAAGGGAGCGTTGGTTTTGAGTTTGGAAGATACTGAAAGACTTCCTGGAGGAGGTGATAGTTGAGCTGAGCCAAAGAATAGAAAAACTGGAGGATCAGAGAAAGTATATGGGGAAAGAGGGAAAAGGTACTCTAGAAAGAGGAAATGACAGTAAAAGCAGTGGGGATGGGGTTGTGGGTGGGTGGGTGGGTGGACATGGTGGAAAGCACACAGCTGCAGGCACCTGACCTGCCTCTTGAGAAACCTGTATGCAGGTCAGGAAGCAACAGTGAGAACTGGACATGGAACAACAGACCGGTTCCAAATAGGAAAAGGAGGATGCCAAGGCTGTATATTGTCACCCTGCTTATTTAACTTCTATGCAGAGTACATCATGAGAAACGCTGGGCTGGAAGAAGCACAAGCTGGAATCAAGATTGCTGGGAGAAATATCAATAACCTCATATGCAGATGACACCACCCTTATGGCAGAAAGTGAAGAGGAAATAAAAAGCCTCTTGATGAAAGTGAAAGAAGAGAGTGAAAAAGTTGGCTTAAAGCTCAACATTCAGAAAACGAAGATCATGGCATCTGGTCCCATCACTTCATGGGAAATAGATGGGGAAACAGAGGAAACAGTGTCAGACTTTATTTTTTGGGGCTCCAAAATCACTGCAGATGGTGACTGCAGCCATGAAATTAAAAGACGCTGACTCCTTGGAGGAAAAGTTATGACCAACCTAGACAGCATATTGAAAAGCAGAGACATTACTTTGCCAACAAAGGTCCGTCTAGTCAAGGCTATGGTTTTTCCAGTAGTCATGTATGGATGTGACAGTTGGACTGTGAAGAAAGCTGAGCGCCGAAGAATTGATGCTTTTGAACTGTGGTGTTGGAGAAGACTCTTAAGAGTCCCTTGGACTGCAAGGAGGTCCAACCAGTCCATTCTGAAGGAGATCAGCC
>NW_011495048.1:7760316-7786959 GCF_000754665.1 Bison bison bison
AAAGACTCTGATGCTGGGAGGGATTGGGGGCAAGAGGAGAAGGGGATGACAGAGGATGAGATGGCTGGATGGCATCACCGACTCAGTGGACGTGAGTTTGGGTGAACTCCAGGAGATGGTGATGGACAGGGAGGCCTGGCATGCTGTGATTCATGGGGCTGCAAATAGTTGGACATGACTGAGTGACTGAACTGAACTACAGGCTATAAGGAAAGTAAAAATGAACAAAGCAATTTGGGGCAGAAAGCCTGGAAAGGGAGGTTAGGGCAATCAAGATGCGGTTTCTATCTATAGATGGCTCCCGACCCCTCCCTGGTCATCTGGTTTCAGCCCCCTTACAACCCTTCAAAGCTGAAAGGGTCGGACACTTTGGAGTTTGGAACGTTCATATGGCTTGGGGGAAAGATTACAGACATGGTGTCAGAATTCTCATTCAAGCCTAGGTTCTGCACTTCTCAGTCATGTGGGGAGGCTAAGAACTTTGGAACTTCAGCTTTAAGAAACATAAAGTATGTGAGCCAGTTGTTAAACTATTGTCTCACAGCTCCAAAGTCACCCTTTTATACCCTGCTAAGTGATGCTGGGGACAGGACTCTGCAAACAACATTTCTGCTTTGCCACAGACTTACCACTGCTGTTGCTGCTGCTGCTGCTAAGTTGCTTCAGTCGTGTCCGACTCTGTGCGACCCCATAGATGGCAGCCCACCAGGCTCCCCCATCCCTGGGATTCTCCAGGCAAGAACACTGGAGTGGGTTGCCATTTCCTTCTCCAATGCATGAAAGTGAAGTCGCTCAGTCATGTTCGACTCCTAGCGACCCCATGGACTGCAGCCCATCAGGCCCCTCTGTCCATGGGATTTTCCAGGCAAGAGTACTGGAGTGGGTTGCCATTGCCTTCTCCGAGACTTACCACTAGATTCTGCCAAAAGTGGGGCTAGAGGGAGACTGCAAGGCTGGAGGAGGAAGAAGGGACTATTCCTTCCTGTTAGTTCTCCATCTATTTGTCTGCTTGTATCACCCCAGCTTCCCTGGTGGTTCAGACAGTAAAGAATCCGCCCACAATGTGGGAGACCTGGGTTCAATCCCTGGGTTGGGAAGATCCCCTGGAGGAGCAAATGGCAACCCACTCCAGTATTCTTGCCTGGAGAATCCCCATGGACAGAGGAGCCTGGCGAACTAAAGTCTATGGGGTCGCAAAGAGTTGGACACGACTGAGCGACTAAGCACAACCACACATCACCCCAGCAGTGTTCTTCCTCTGGGCAGCAGCAGCTCACTCTAGCAGCAGGGGCTGATTCCAGCCTGCAGGTTCTCTAGTGCTCACAGAATCAGCAGAATCACCCTGAGGGCTTACTGTTCCCTCCCCCTCGGATGCTCTGCCTCCAGATATCTGCACGGCCCACCTGCTCACTCCTTCAGAGCTTTACTCAAAATGTCATCCTCTCCACAAGGTCTTCATTGACTACCCGTTTTTGAAATGACAACCTCTCCTCTGACTCACTGCCACCCCTTTTTTTTCCTGCTTTATTTCGTCTCATAAGTACTCACCACCAACTGACATTCTACTCTTATTTGCTGATGTCGTTGTGTATTACCTCCCTGTCCCTACCAAAGAGTAAGCATCACGAAAGCAAGCATTTGCTCTGTTGTGTCCCCAGTGCCTAGAAGAGTGTCACTGAAAGACACTCAATCAGTGTTTACTAGATAAACAAATGTCCAGCTAAAACAATATTAAGTCCTCCCAAGGGGAATGAACAGGTATTCCCTCACCAAAGGCTAAATCAAAGAAATACTGGCTGCTCTAAAAAGCTATATTCTACTGAGTGTTAAGGAAAGGGGTTATCTTCCGAAAGCTATCATTAAAATAGGGTGGATATTCCAAAGAATCGTTTTTAGGCAAAAGCATCCACCATTCATTCTTTTAGACTCTTCCTTAAAAGAAGGTCTTATAACAATCATTTTCACAAAAAGGATGAAGTTTATTTGAACCTGGAAAAGATGTTTGAAAATGATACAGAAGGATTTGTAACTTCTAAAGAGATGCAACAGGCCTGATAATTATACTTAAGCACTGACTGCACAGTATTCACTCCACTTCAGCTTAATGCTGGGAACACAAAACTTTTCAGATAAACAGATCTCACAGTGTTTTACCCAAAACAGATAAATGGTTAATAAGCGGCTTCCAACTCTAAATTCATCATTGTCTCCACACAGAAGGAAACAGTAGTTCAGATAACCTAGGCCAAGGACATTATTTTCCAAGAGCCTAAGATTGCACCCTTTCCCTTTAACTGTTGAGCTTTTTGTAGAATGTTGTACACACAGCCATGAGATTAGAGGATAATCTTCCCTAGATTGGCTTGACCCATTTAGATGATGACTCCTTCCAACACATGTTGCTTCATTAGTAATCAGCATTCATCATTATCTGTGTTAAAGTTATCATCTATAATTCTGGAATTTTTATTAAAAAAATTTTTTTTGCATTAAAGGGATTTGTAAGGAATGAGGTAGATCTACATGTAAATGATAAAAGGAAAAAACCAAGGGGCAGGACAATATATATCTACAAAATGCTACCATATATTAAAATATTATGTACACAGGAGATAAGAAAAGGCCTAGAGTATATATCTGATTCAAAACAGTGACTACTAGGACTTCCCTGGTGGTCCAGTGGCTAGGACTCTGGGCTCCCGATGCACAGGGCCTGGGTTCAATCCCTGGTCAAGGAACTAGATCCCACATGCTGCAGCTAAAGATCCTGCATGCTGCAACTAAGACCAGGTGCAGCCAAATAAAACAAACATTTACAAACAAAACAAAATAAAACCCAGTGGCTACTAATGCGGAGGGAGCGGGGAGCCAGACTCTCTTTTTGCAGGGAGAAGTATCAAAGGGCCTTAGCCTTATTTATAACATTTAAAATTTTTAAAGGAGAATGTTTATGTATTACTTCTATAATTAAAATGTAACAACAAAAAAAAGAAAATGTTTTGTGAATAGTAATACTAAATTAAAAACTGAACAATTTCTAATGGCTACTTGGTCAGCCTGGCACGTCCTGTGCTCCTGGAAGTGGCTCTCACACTGCCCCCACGATCCTGCCTACCTGTTCCTTGCTATTCTACCTGCTCCCACCCCCACCCCCAACTGCAAATGATAACACCTTTATTTCTTCAGGAAAAAAGAAACTATCACAGGGAGTTCCCTCATCTTTCCATCTACAAAACTGCCCACTTTTGTGCCCCTTTTCGCCTTCCCTCCTGCCTCAGAGACGAAATGTCCCTTCTCTTAGCAGCATCTGACCCTTCCCCTCATCACTGAAACCAATGAATTGGAAACCTCCATGCTCCAGCAATAAATCTACCACGGGAGCTGATCTTAACCTCTTTTGCCCCATTTTCATGACCTGACTGTTGTTGAGGGTTTTAAGAGCTCTATACTAGGCCCCTTCTCTTCTTTCTCTGCACTCTGTCCCTAAGTGACTTCACTGTTTCAAAAAGGCTGAAAACTCCCAACCCATGCCCTGCAGTTCTCCAGTTTCATAGGCCGAACTGCTTCCTACATCTTTCCACTTCCTAGTTTCACAGATATCTCAAATTTACCTGTTCAAAACTGAAACCTTGATTCCCACCCGGCCTCTGAATCTACTCCTCTTCAAGTTACTCCCAATCCAGTAAATGGCATTATCTTCCATGCAGCTGGTCAAACCAGAAATCTGGGCATGAGCACTCTTGACTTCTTCCTTGGCCTCACATAAGTCCTATACAATCTGTGTCCACTTCTGGCCTGGACTCTAGGTCCAAGCCACTGCCTCTGGCCCCTTAATCACTGCAACAGCCTCCTACCCAATCCCCTTTCTTTCTCAAACCCTCCAATCATTCTCCACAAAGCCATCAGAGTCATCTTTAAAAAATGTAAACAGAAACACGCTAGATCTCTTAAAAGCCTCAAAGACTTCTCACTGCACCTGCAATAAACATTAAACTCCCTACCGTGGTCTGTACGGACCTCCTTACCTCTCCGACCTTTTCCAGTCCTGTTGGCTGTCTTTCAGATTCTTAATGACACAAAACTCTTTCTCTTCCTATCTTTGGGCCTCTGCATATGCTGCTTCCTCTACCTGGAATGCTTTTCTCACCCCCACCCCCACCCCCGTCTCCAAAAATGGTTGGTCTTTCTCATCTATCAGGCATTGGCTTATATGTTAACTCATTGAAGTCGGTCCCTGCCTATCACATTTTTAATTATAGAAGCCTGCTCACCTCTTTCCCAACATTTCCTGTCTTATAATCATTTGACTGCTCATATTTTATTGTCCAACTTCCCTATCAGACTGGAAGCACTGTGACAACATGAGCTGTGTCTGCTGGCACTCACTTCTAAATAGTCCATTACTGGCACTTAATAAATGCTCAAAATGTGCTGAAAAAGAGAAGGCCATCCCATTAGGAAAATCCAGGAAATTTTAACTGTGAATTACAGAATATTCCTTTACCCATATCATCATCAACCACAAAGCAAGACCTACGAACTGATATCTCCAACTGAGGCTAGATTCAAGGAATATGCCTTAATGCCCTTATATGGGCACAGAGTCCTGTAAGGGGTGTATATGGAGCCATGAGGGCTTGCGGGGAGTGGCTTGGCAAGCCAAAGGATTTAAAGGGGCCTACTATGACAGTGAATTTTTTGGGCTCCAAAATCACTGCAGATGATGACTGCAGCCAAGAAATTAAAAGACGCTTACTCCTTGGAAGGACCGTTATGACCAACCTAGACAGCATATTAAAAAGCAGAGACATCACTTACCCAACAAAGATACATCTAGTTAAGGCTATGGTTTTTCCAGTAGTCATGTATGGATGTGAGAATTGGACTGTAAAGAAAGCTGAGTGCCAAAGAATTTATGCTTTTGAACTGTGGTGTTGGAGAAGACTTTTGAAAGTCCCCTGGACTGCAAGGAGATCCAACCAGTCCATCCTAGAGGAGGTCAGTCCTGAGTGTTCACTGGAAGGAGTGATGTTGAAATTCCAATACTTTGGCCACCTGATGCAAAGAACTGACTCATTGGAAAAGACCCTGATGCTGGGAAAGATTGAAGGTTGGAGGAGAAGGGGACGACAGAGGATGGGATGGTTGGATGGCATCACAAACTCAATGGACATGAGTTTGGGTAGACTATGGGAGTTGGTGATGGACAGGGAGGCCTGGTGTGCTGCAGTCCATGGGGTTGGAAAGAGTCGAACATGACTGAGCAACTGAACTGAACTGAACTATGACAGTTAGTTCTCCGTAATCAATTTTGTGTGATGGCTATGGTAAGCTGAGTTAACTCCATTTTACAGACAACAAAGTTGAGAGAAACTAGCATTTAAAAATCAAGGTGAGATATCAAGCCAAACTGTGAGGAAGGTAAAGCTTGGCTGCTGCACTCTCTTTCTTGCCTTTCCAGTGCTTCGTCTGCCAACCCCAGTGTCTCCATCAGGTCTACTACCATGTGCTGCGTGCTAAGTCACTTCAGTCGTGTCAGACTCTTTGTGACCCTATGGACTGTAGCCTGCCAGGCTCCTCTGTCCATGGGATTTTCTTAGAGAGAACACTGGAATGGGTTCCATTCCCTTCGTCAAGGGACTTCCTGACTCAGGGATCAAATCCACATCTCTCACATCTCTTGCACTGGCAGGCAGGGGGTTCTTTACCACTACTACAGTGGCAGCTGATCCAAATTTGCTTTTGGTTCCTTCAAGTACCGTGGTCTCAGAATAGAGTTAAACTTAGCTTCCTTTTTTCTTTTTTAGTGAGATACTGTCCCTCAGAAACTAGTTTATTAGATAAACTGATCTCTCCTAAGGTAATGTTTCTAATACAAATTTGCATTTTTACAGGGTACTCTGGAAGTATACCTGCAACCACAGAAATGACTGACTTTTCCACTACAGCAAGCCAGAAGAGAACTTAATCTCTTGTTGTCTTGTTCTCTTTCGGATAGGTGTTTAAATAACAGCCCCACTGGCAGCTGTTGTTATTACTACTAATTTATACAAACTCTTTTAGCTATCACATATGCTCTCATTTGGTTCTCATAATAGCCCAGTGAGACAAGAAAGACAGTTATTTTAAAGCTCTTTTATAGATAAGGAAACAAACTGAAAGAAGTTACGTCTTAATGTTAACTAGCAAATGAACAGATCCTAACTCAGGACTCCAAATTCTTCTCTTCATTCAAATCAATGTTCAACATCAGTCTACCTCCTTCATTGGGTATTGAAATTTGAAGCTTTATCATAAGTGAATTTGGTTGTAGGTCACTCATTCTGGTTCAAGTTCAGGGTCTTAATCTGCTTTACTCTGGATAACCTCAAGTAGTTTATCTGTTGGTAAAATACTGCCCATAAAAGGTGTTACTACAGATTTTCTCATTAACACTTCTAGTGCAGATTAAAGAGATTAGAATTCCAAAATATCCAGTGATTTCTAATAGCCCGAGACCACAAGATCCCCTGGAGAAGGGAAAGGCTGCCCACTCCAGTATTCTGACCTGGAGAATTCCATGGACTATATAGTCCATGGGGGTCGCAAAGAGTCGGACACGACTGAGTGACTTTCACTAGACCACATGTTTTGAATCTAAGATGCTTTGAGCAAACAGTATTAAGAATTTGGGGGGACTTCTCTGTTGGTTAAGACTCTGCACTTCCAATGCAAGGGCCTTGGGTTCCGTCCCTGGTCAGGGAAGTAGATTCTGCACGCCACAACTAAAGAATCCACACAAAGGTCGCATGGAGGCAACTGAGTCTCAGCACAGCCAAATAAAATAAATATTAAAAATAACAAAAGAATCTTTTACCTGGGGTTAAGAAGGTTTATATCTGCAGATTGCTGGTTAAAATTCAAAGTTCTCATCTTTTAAGGGAATAGAGCAGATGGCAGACTTGGCCCCCTACCTGGTAGACAGGTGTTTCCAAAACACTTGACACTGAAAATTGATCCGTGAAAAAGCTGTTTCTCCCCACTCTGAAGAGCAGTGTGGCAACACTGCAGCCTCAGTAATTTGCTTCTCTGGAGGCTTAACTCAGTTTCTGATCTACCCACTAAACTCCTGCTGGTTTTAAACATCATCTCTCATGTACTGTATTAAGATGCACTAATAACCAAGACATTGAAGTGACAACAAAGCACACCTGACAACACAGCTGATTCACTTGCATTTTTTGGATTATTCTCTGTAGGACAGCAGTTTTCCTCAAGTTGAAAAGAAACAGAAAAGAAAAAAAAAAGAAAAGAAAATACCTACTCCCAACAGTTGCTGGAGCATAAGAATAAAGTTCTGTACTTTTCATTAGAAATAGCGTAACGTAAATGCCCTCCAAGAAATTTCTACAACAATCTCTTTGGTTAAAATTAAAAGACTTTTCAACCCCTCGGTTTTGAGTATTTTCCGTGAGGGCCCAGAGGACATGGTGGGCCAGGCTCACCTGTACGGAGGGTCAGGACAGGGTGCGCATTTCCCAGCCCGCGCCTCACCAGCGGGGGTCGCCGATCAGCCTCCAATTGCAGCCAGCGCCCAGCCCCACCCCACTTCCCGCCCCTGCATTACCGGCGCCCGCGCCAGCCGTGCCGCCGCCTCTTTCTCTTCTTCTTCCTCCTCTTCCTCCATGGCCGCCGCCGCCGCCGACAGGGAATTCAAGGGGTCTTTGCGTTCGTACTGGGCGACCCGCGCTCTGGTGTTGGGATTGACCGGGGTTTGGAGACTGCTGGCCGCCAACTTCGCCGCTCGGTGCGAAGCGGCCATCACCGCGCCGCCGAGGCCTGAGCGCCCGCGCTGGCCCGGGGCGGGGAAGCCGGCGTGGCCGCAGGCGCCCGATTGCTCTTTGCTTAGGGTGGTGGTTACTAGGGGCCCGGTAACTAGGGACGCTACAGGGGCCGCGAGGGGCCAAACATCACTTAAAACCGGCGCCCGCCGCGGGGCCCCTTAGTGGAAGTCAGTATTGAGTCTTTGCTGATTTAGAGGATTGGTCTGCGGAATAGGGCACCTGGTCCCTCTTCTTCGCATTTCACCCCCTAAACGCAAACTTCTCACATTACACTAATGAAACGACTTGTGGTGGTAGTGATGGGGCTTTTTATTCATTGAAATAATATGTTTGGAGGAGGTGGCGGCGGCAGAAGAAAGCAGGGCTTGTTATTGTGTTGCGGTCTCGGGACAATGGTAACGTTTGCATCCCGCGACCTAACATGGCTCTCCAGCGAGCCAGAGAATGGGAAGCCGTGGGTTACCTTCTACCCTGACTTGAAAGCTGGAAATCGACCAGTCTGGAGGAAGGTGGAGCCTGGACCACCCACCAGTGATTGACAGTGCAGGTGTGTGACTCGCACATTTGCTGCTTGGGTTCCTGCGCTTTACAGTGGTGGGAATCGGAAGGCGTGAACGCCCACCAGTAGCCACAAACAAGCCTCATCTCCACCTCACCCCCAACATCTCCCACTTGGGATTTGGGCTCTTCAAATGACGCCTTCCCACTACACCAAGCGCCTGTTTGAGAAGCCTAACCTTAAAATAGCAGGCGTGGTGCTGCTGCTGCTGCGGCTGAGTCGCTTCGTGGTGCAGTGTCAGACAAACCCCTACTCCCTGAGGCTGAGGCCGCAGCCACCTCCCACTCCTGGCCGTACAACCTGCTGTGGCCACCACACAGTTAGGGTATGCAACGCGCGATATCAAGACCCCTTCTCTGAGGTCTGAACCAAGTACTTCTTCCGTCAGGAATGTAAACACTTGCGAAACGCCCCACTCCCTCACCTTTCTGCAGGCTGCTCTTTGTTTTGGCTGAGGATTTGCTTTGACCACTGGAACGATACTGGCTGGATTCTTAGCCAAAGCTAGAGTTGGAAACCCCTGAGGTACCGACGCCGCAAATGACCACAGAAGGGACTTCTAGGCGTTTGCATGCAGCGAGTTCTGTGGCTGCACGTGACCCTCTTGTGATTTGACCCCAACCCCAAACCAGCTTGCTGAAACACTGATAATAGAACATTAGAAGAGATTGGAAAAGAAGCAGTAAGTGTGGAGGACATATTGTATGTGTATGTAGAAGAGCAAAAAAGCTTCCACTCGTGAGCAATATTCTAAATTTGCAGTTATCTTTTAAATTGTTTTTATTGAAAAATAGTTGATTTACAATGTTGTGTTAGTTTATGTACAGCAAAGTGATTCAGTTATATATACATAAGTTTGCAGATATCTAATAATATAGCCTCAAAATATATAGAGCAGAAATGGACAGATCTACAAGAAGAAAATGACAAATCTTAATCATCATAGGAAGAATTATTTTTGCACCTTTGTATTGAAATATATACAGTGCAATGAATAGATCTTAAATGTGTAGTTGGATGCCTTTTGACAAGTGTGTACACTCGTAAATCATATTAAGGTACAGAACATTTCAGTCATTCCAGAAAGGTCCTTTGTGCCCCTTCCCTGAATGGTCCCCATTTCACATTTCCTTGACTGTTCTAGAACTTCATATAAATGGAATCATACTGCATATAGTCCTTTTTCTCTTCACTTCTTTTTATCAACATACCAGTTTTTAGGGATTCGTCCATGTTGTATATAGGGGTGGTCTGTTCCTTTTTAATTGCTGAATAGTATTCTTTGCTAAGATAATAGTTTTCCAATACTGGAAGAATTTTCCTCTTTATTTTGTGCTATTCATAATGTAACAGTTACAGACAAGATATACTCTTACATTTAATCAGCACCATTGTGCTGTACTCAGTCACTTCAGTTGTGTCCAACTCTTTGCCACCCCATGGACTGTAGCCTACCAGGCTCCTCTGTCCATGGGATTCTCCAGGCAAGAATACTGGAGTGGTAGCCATGCCCTCCTCCAGGGGATCTTCCCCACCCAGGGATTGAACCCTTAACTCCTGCATCTCCTGCATTGCAGGCGAATTCTTTACTGCTGAGCCACAAAGGAATCCCAATCTGCATCGTTAACATTGTCTGTATCACTTTCTTAAGTTTATTCACTTACCTGTTGTTTCCATTTATTTACTATTTGTTTGCTGTCAGTTTGGATCCTTCAGGAAGATGACACCAAGAAGGAGTTAGAAGTGAAAGAGTTATTGGGGGAAGTTTCTGTGAAAGATAAAAGGAGAGGAATAGGAATGTTTTCAGGACAAGATATATTCTGACACCTTAGATAAGAGAGAGGGAAAGGAAAATAATTGTGTAGGAGGAGGCTGAAACTACAGTGAAGGCCTGAAAAAGTCTCCGACTGGTTAAAAAGAGAACTCCAACACAAGGATTGCACATAGAGGAGACATGGCCAAACACTACCAGTCCGGCAATCTCATCATTGGCTAGCACTCTCTTTGAAAAGCAAGTTCTCAGATGGTATACTTGGGAAAACCCTAAAGTGCTGCGCTTGAAGCCTGTTTGTTAGCCAGTGGTATGCTGGTAAATGGTTGATGACGGTCTCTCTGG
Source organism: Bison bison bison (assembly GCF_000754665.1). Lineage (NCBI taxonomy): Eukaryota > Metazoa > Chordata > Mammalia > Artiodactyla > Bovidae > Bison > Bison bison. The sequence continues at coordinate 7,770,815 of NW_011495048.1, forward strand.
GAGAAAGTGTGTGTGTGATTATGCTTATAAATTTTAGTAATAAAAAGAATTGTAGCACACAAGTTATAAGTAATACATACTTTTTACTGTAAATCACCCACAATTGATTCTTCCAGAATACTTTCACTGGTTTTTGCTGAACTCTTATATCTATAGCCAACCTATGGTTGCAACTGATTGATGAATGCTGGTTGATATTTTTGTTTGTATTAATGACTAAAATGAAAGTAAAACAACCAACATGTATATTAGAATTTCACTTGTTTGCCAATGTTGTGAGCAACTTCCTTGCTAGAATACTTTTCTAACACTAGAAGAATTTTCCTAAATTTTTGTGCTATTCACAATGTGACAGCTTTAGATACCACACACAAGTTTTTTCTGCATTACTAACATTTTCTTTATTGCTTTAAGTTTTAAAGTCCAACTTGTAGCACAGGCTGATTTCGATGGTGTCTCCCCCACTACAAGAGCCAATTTCAAGTTACCAGTGTCACATCACCAAACATGAACTTGGGGAAAGATGCCCAATAGGACACCATTACACAGTTTTCCCACCACACAGATAGAGTAATAGTCTCGAGAGCATGCTGCTGCTGCTGCTGCTAAGTCGCTTCAGTCGTGTCCGACTCTGTGCGACCCCATAGACGGCAGCCCACCAGGCTCCCCCGTCCCTGGGGTCTCGAGAGCATAGGTATAAGAAAATGTAGTAACAGAAGAGGAAGTGAAGAGTTTTGAGAAATTATCTTTGTTTTGAATGTAATTTATTTAATTATAGTTCAGCAAAACAATTTTTAAGAATGGCTATGTTTAACAACCAGTTTGAAAATATCCTGAAATTTTTACAATCAGCTATTTCAAGGCAGTACTGACAGGCCCCTGTACACTGTAGTGACAACTGCCTGCAGTCCTCACAGCAGAGCCTGTCTTTAAGGGAGATCTAAGCAGCTAAGTTAGATGGCTGCCACATTTGCCATTGTGAATAAGGCAGCTATGAATACTCCTGGATGTGTCTTTGACATAGTTATGTATATATGGAGGGGTGTAGACGATTTGAAGAGCACGGTTACAGAGAACACATGTCCATGTGAAAGTGAAAGTCGCTCCACCCTGTCTGATTCTTTGTGACCCCATGGAAGGACCCCCTTACAGTCCATGGAATTCTCCAGTCCAGAATACTGGAGTGGGTAGCCATTCTCTTCTCCAGGGGATCTTCCCAAACCCAGGGATGGAACCCAGGTCTCACACATTGGGGGCAGATTCTTTACCAGCTGAGCCACCAGGGAAGCCCAAGAATACTGGAGTGGGTAGCCTATCCCTTCTCCAGCAGACCTTCCCAACCCAGGAATCGAACCAGGGTCTCCTGCACTGCAGCCAGATTCTTTACCAGCTGAGCTACCAGGGAAGCCCTGGTAATATACATATTTAGAGTATACATATTTAGTAATATGTACATATATGTTTTGGGAGCAGCGGCTGCGTGGTGTGGGAGCAACTGTGAGAAGATACCCCATGTCCAAGGGCAGAGAAGCCCCAGTAACACAGTAGGCACTGGAGCAGCAGCTGCTCGGTGCTTGAGTGACTGTGAGGAGATACCCCATGTCCAAGAACAAAGGAGAAGCTCCAGCGAGACGGTAGCAGGGAGCAAAATCTCATTTAGAATCAAACCCCATACCCGCCAGAATCACTCAGAGGCCTCACACAAACCTTGTGCGCACCAGGACCCAGAGAACCCACAGAGACTGAGACAGAACTGTGTTTGTCTCCTGCAGAGGTATGGGTCTGCCCATACCTCAGCAGTGGACTGCCTCAGGGACAGGGGCTCTGGGTGCAGCAGACTTGGGTATGGCATAAGCCCTCTTGGGGGAGGCCGCCATTAAACCCACCATAGAGCCGCCAGAACTTACACAGGACTGGGAAACAAACTCTTGGCAGGCACAAACAGAATCTTGTGTGCACCAGGGCCCAGGAGAAAGGAGCAGTGACCCCCACAAGAGACTGACTCAGACTTTCCCATAAATGTCCAGGAGTCTCCAGCAGAGGCATGGGTTTGTGGTGGCCTGCTGCAGGGCTGGGGGCACTGAGTGCAGCAGTGCATGCAAGGGACCTTTTGAAGGAGGTCGCCATTATCTTCATTACCTCCACCATAGTTTGGCCCAAGTAAATAACAGGGAGGGAACACAGCCCCAACCATCAATAGAAAATTGGATTAAAGATTTACCGAGCAGGGCTCTGCCTATCAGAACAAGACCCAATTTCCCCCTCAGTCAGTCTCTCTCATCAGGAAGCTTCCATAAGCCTCTTACCCTTCTCCATCAGAGAGGGCAGACAGATGAAAACCACAATCACAGGAAACTAAGCAATCTGATCACATGGACCACAGCCTTGTCTAACTCAATGAAACTATGAGCCATGTTGTGTAGGGCCACCCAAAACGGATGGGTCATGGTGGAGAGTTCTGACAAAATGCGGTCCACTGGAAAGGGAATGGCAAACCACTTCAGTATTCTTGCCTTGAGAACCCCATGAACAGTATGAAAAGGCAAAAAGATAGGACACTGAAAGATAAACTCCCCAGGTCAGTAGGTGCCCCATTGGCTACTAGAGATCAGTGGAGCAATAACTCCAGAAAGAATGAAGAGATGGAGCCAAAGCAAAAACAAAACCCAGGTGTGGATGTGACTGGTGATGGAAGTAAAGTCTGATGTTGTAAAGAGAAATATTGCATAGGAACCTGGAATGTTATTTCCATGAATCAAGGCAAACTGGAAGTGGTCAAATAGAAGATGGCAAGAGTGAACATTTTAATAATCAGCGAACTAAAATGGACTGGAATGGGTGAATTTAGCTCAAATGACCATTATATCTACTACTGTGGGCAAGACTCCCTTAGAAGAAATGGAGGAACCATCATAGTCAACAAAAGAGTCTGATGTAGTATTTGGATGCAATCTCAGAAACAACAGAATGATCTGTGTTTGTTTCCAAGGCAAACATTTCAATATCAAGTAATCCAAGTCTATGCCCCAACTAGTAATGCTGAAGAAACTGAAGTTGAATGGTTCTATGAAGACCTACAAGACCTTCTGGAACTAACACCCAAAAAAGATGTCCTTTTCATTACAGGAGACTGGAATGCAAAGGTAGGGAGTCAAGAAACACCTGGAATAACAGGCAAATTTGGCCTTGGAGTACAAAATGAAGCAAGGCAAAGTCTAATAGAGTTTTGCCAAGAGGACGCACTGGTGATAGCAAACACCCTCTTCCAACAACATAAGAGAAGACTCTACACATGGAAATCACCAGATGGTCGACACCGAAATCAGATTGATTATATTCTTTGTGGCCAAAGATGAAGAAGCCCTATACAGTCAGCAAAAACAAGGCTGGAAGCTGACTGTGGCTCAGATCATGAGCTCCTTCTTGCCAAATTCAGACTGAAATTGAAGAAAGTAGGGAAAACCACTAGACCATTCAGGTATGACCTAAATCAAATCCCTTATGATTATACAGTGGAAGTGAGAAATAGATTCAAGGGACTAGATCTTATAGACAGAGTACTGATGAGCTATAGACAGAGGTTTGTTACATTGTACAGGAGACAGGGAGCAAGACCATTCCCAAGGAAAAGAAATGCAAAAAAACAAAATGGTTGTCTGAGGAGGCCTTACAAATAGCTGTGAATAGAAGAGAAGCGAAAGACAAAGGAGAAGAGGAAAAATATACCCATTTGAATGCAGAGTTTCAAAGAACAGCATGGAGAGATTAGAAAGTCTTCCTCAGCAATCAATGCAAAGAAATAGAGGAAAACAGTAGAATGGGAAAGTCTAGAGATCTCTTCAAGAAACTTAAGAGATACCAATGGAACATTTCATGCAAAGATGGGCACAATAAAGGACAGAAATGGTATAGACCTAACAGAAACAGAAGATATAAAGAAGAGGTGGCAAGAATACACAGAAGAACTATATATAAAAAATCTTCACGACCCAGATAATCAAGATGGTGTGATCACCAACCTAGAGCCAGACATCCTGGAATGTGAAGTCAAGTGGGCCTTAGGAAGCATCACTATGAACAAAACTAGTGGAAGTGATAGAATTCTAGTTGAGCTATTCCAAATCCTAAAAGGTGATGCTGTGAAAGTGCTGCACTCAATAAGTCAGCAAATTTGGAACTCTCAGCAGTGGCCACAGGACTGGAAAAGGTCATTTTTCATTCTAATCCCAAAGAAAGGCAATGCCAAAGAATGCTCAAACTACCGCACAATTGCACTCATCTCACATGCTAGAAGTAATGCTCAAAATTCTCCAAGCCAGTCTTCAACAGTACATGAACCATGAACTTCCAGATGTTCAAGCTGGATTTAGAAAAGGCAGATGAACCAGAATTCAAATTGTCAACATCCTTTGGATCATTGAAAAAGCAAGAGAGTTCAAGAAAAACATCTACTTCTGCTTTGTTAACTATGCCAAAGTCTTTGACTGTGTGAATCACAACACATTGTGGAAAATTCTGAAAGAGGTGGGAATACCAGACCACCTGACCTGCCTCCTGAGAAATCTGTATACAGGTCAGGAGGAACGGTTAGAAATGGACATGGAAAAACAGACTGGTTCCAAATCAGGAAAGGAGTATGTCAAGGCTGTAAATTGTCACCCTGCTTATTTAACTTATATGCAGAGTACATCATGAGAAATGCTGGACTGGATGAAGCACAAGCTGGAATCGAGATTGCAGGGAGAAATATCAATAACCTCAGATACGTAGATGACACCAGCCTTATGGCAGAAAGTGAAGAAGAACTAAAGAGCCTCTTGATGAAAGTAAAAACGGAGAATGAAAAAGTTGGCTTAAAACTTAGCATTCATGGAGAAGGAAATGGCACCCCACTCCAGTACTCTTGCCTGGAAAATCCCATGGATGGAGGAGCCTGGTAGGCTGCAGTCCATGGGGTCGCTAGGAGTCAGACGTGACTGAGCGACTTCACTTTCACTTTTCACTTTCATGCATTGGAGAAGGCTATGGCACCCCACTCCAGTGTTCTTGCCTGGAGGATCCCAGGGATGGCCTGGTGGGCTGCCGTCTCTGGGGTCGCACAGAATTGGACACGACTGAAGCAACTTAGCAGCAGCAGCAGCATGTGTATGGGCAAAAAACTCAAGGACTGTACTTGTGACTAATTGTAAAACAGGTTATTTTAGTTTCTGTTCTGTGTAAAGTGTAAAGCATTCCAACAAAGGGTTTTAATGTACATTTTTTTTTTTTGCACCCACACTGTTGATTGCTAAATGTAGTAGTCTGATCATGATGCTGAATAAATGTTTAAAAAAAAAAAACAACTTAGCATTCAGAAAACTAAAATCATGGCATCCAGTCCCAACACTTCATGGCAAATAGATGGGGCAACATTGGAAACAGTAACAGACTATTTTGGGGGGCTCCAAAATCACTGCAGATGGTGATTGCAGCCATGAAATTAAAAGACACTTGCTCCTTGGAAGGAAAGTTATGACCAACCTAGACAGCATATTAAAAAGCAGAGTGAGTGAGTGAATGAAGTCGCTCAGTCGTGTCCGACTCTTTGCGACCCCGTGGACTGTAGCCCACCAGGCTCCTCAGTCCGTGGGATTCTCCAGGCAAGAATACTGGAGTGGGTTGCCATTTTCTTCTCCAGGGGATCTTCCCAATCCAGGTCTCCTGCATTGTAGGCAGACGCTTTAACCTCTGAGCCACCAGGGAAGTCCAAAAAGCAGAGACGTGACTTTACCAATAAAGGTCCATCTAGTCAAAGCTATGGTTTTTCCAGTAGTCATGTATGGATGTGAGAGTTGGACTATAAAGAAAGCTGAGTGCCAAATTATTGATGCTTTTGAACTGTGGTGTTGGAGAAGACTCTTGAGAGTCCCTTGGACTGCAAGGAGATCCAACCAGTCCATCCTAAAGGAAATCAGTCCTGAATATTCTTTGGGAGGACTGATGCTGAAGCTGAAACTCCAATACTTGGTCACCTGATGTGAAGAACTGACTCATTTGAAAAGACCTTGATGCCAGGAAAGATTGAAGGCAGGAGGAGAAGGGGACGACAGAGGATGAGATAGATGGTTGGATGGCATCACCAACTCAATGGAGATGAATTTGAGTAAACTCTGGGAGTTGGCAATGGACAGGGAGGCCTGGTGTGCTGCAGTTCATGGGTTCAGAGAGTCAGACACGACTGAGCGACTGAACTGAACTGAACATACATATTTAGTAATATACATATTTTAGAAAATATTTATATAAATATATTTTATATATTTTAAAGGGCTTCCCAGTTGCAGCTAGTGGTAAAGAATTTTCCTGCCAGTGCATGCAGGAGACGTGAGTTCAATCCCCTAGATCAGGAAGATCCCCTGGAGGAGGGCATGGCAACCCACTCCAATATTCTTGCCTGGAAATTCCCATGGACAGAGGAGCCTGGGAGCTACAGTTCATGGGGCTGCAAAGATTCAGACACAACTGAACAACTGAGCACATATATTATAAAATAATATAAATAAATTTACATAAATATATATATAAAACCATTGGAGAGTATGTATTATTTTAGGAACACATGGAACTTTGTAAAAAGAAACCATAGCACTAAGCCATAAAGCTAGCCACAAGAGACATCAAAGGATTAATATTGTACAGTCAACATTCTTTGATCAGTTAGTGCAATTAAGTTAGACAATAACTTTTTTAAAAAGCTAGAAAAAACCTTTCAGTTTGTTGACTCTGGGCTTCCCTGGTGAGTCAGATGGTAAAGAATCTACCTGCAATGCAGGAGACCTGGGTTCCATCCCTGAGTCAGGAAGGTCCCCTGGAGAAGGAAATGGCTACCCACTCCAGTATTCTGACCTAGAGAATTCCACAGACAGAGGAGCATGGCAGGCTACACAGTCCATGGGGTGGTAGAATTGGACATGACTGAGAGGCTTTCACTTTCATTTTGCAGACTTTAAAATATTTCTAAAAAACAATTCATGGGTTACAGAATTCATGACAGAAATGATAAAATACATATATATTTAAATTATATATGAAATAAATATATTAGTTACTTTGAAACCACTTAAATGTATGTCAAATATAAATCATATATTAATAAGTTTATATATCAATACATAAAGTATACTAATATATAATTATACATTAATACAATAGTACATTAATGTATTTAATAACTTATTTTGTTTTTAAGCTGTGTTGGAGTAATTTTTTTAGCCATGCCACGTGGCTTGCGGGATCACAGGATCTTAGTTTCCCAACCAAGGACTGAACCTGTGACCCCTGCAGTGGAAGTGTGGAGCACCAACTGCTGGACTGCCGGGTTATTCTTGTTTTGTTTTCTGATAGCAGCTGCTGCTGCTGCTAAGTCGCTTCAGTCGTGTCCGACTCTGTGCGACCCCATAGACAGCAGCCCACCAGGCTCCCCCGTCCCTGGGATTCTGAAAGGGTAAGGAGGTGTTATCTTGTAGTTTTGATCTGCATTTCCCTAATGATTAGTGCTGTTGAGCATCTTTTCATGTGCTTATTGGACATTTATATATCTTCTTAGGAGAAATGTCTATTCAAGTTCTTTGCACATTTTTAAATTGTGTTGCTGAGTTTTGGTAGTTCTTTCTTGACATTCTAGGTGAAAAAATTGAAAAAGTGAAGGTGTTAGCCGCTCAGTGGTGTCCGACTTATATTCTAGGTAGTAATCCCTTATCAGATATGGGATTTGTAGAAATTTTCTCCCTTTCTGTGGGTTGCTTTTTATTCTGTTGATAGTGTCTTTGATGCACAGAATTTTAAAATATCATGAAGCCCAGTTTGTCTCTTTTGTTATCTGTGATTTTATGTCAAATCTAAGAAGTGATTGGCAAAATCTAATGTTGTGAAGCTTTTGTTCTGTGTTTTCTTCTAAGAGTGTTATTGTTTTAGGTCTTAATTTAGGTCTTTGATCCATTTACAGATAATTTTTGTGTGTGGTGTTAAGTAAGGGTCCCATATCATTCTTTTGCATGTAGATATCCAGTTTTCCCAGCTCTATTTGCTGAAGTTTGAACTTTCCACATTGACTGGCCTTGGCTCCCTTGTCAAAACTCATTTGACAATATATATGCTTTTGAACTGTGGTGCTGGAGAAGACTCTTGCAAATCCTTTGGACTGCAAGGAGATTCAACCAGTTCATCCTAAAGGAGACCAGTCCTGGGTGTTCATTGGAAGGACTGATGCTGAGGCTGAAACTCCAATACTTTGGCCACCTCATGCGAAGAGTTGACTCATTGAAAAAGCCCGATGCTGGGAGGGATTGGGGGCAGGAGGAGAAGGGGACGACAGAGGATGAGATGGCTGGATGGCATCACAGACTCGATGGCCATGAGTGTGGGTGAACTCCGGGAGTTGGTGATGGCCAGGGAGGCCTGGAGTGCTGCGATTCATGGGGTCGCAGAGTTGGACACGACTGAGCTACTGAACTGATGAGGGTTTATTTCTGGGCTCTCTATTCTATTCCACTGGTCTAAATGTGTGTCTTCATGCCAGTGCCACACTGTTTTGATTACTGTTGCTTATAATATAGCTTGGAATCAGGGTGCATAATACCTCCAGCTTTATTCTTCTAAACGGTGCTTTGGACATCTTTTGTAGTTCCTTACAAATGTTAGGATTATTTGTTCTAGCTCTTTGAAAAAAATGCCGTTGGTATTTTGATAAGGGATTATATAGATCACTTTGGATATACTGACACTTTAACAATATTAAGTTTTTGAATCCATAAACATACAATGTTTCCATTTGTCTTCAACAGTGTTTTGTAGTTTTCACTGAGCATATCTTTCACCTTCTTGGTTAATTTCTAAGTATTTTTTGATGCTATAATGAATGGAATTCTGTAATTTTTTTTCATAGTGTTCAGTTAATGTATAAATGCAAATGATTTTTGTGTTGATTTTGTATCATTACTTTGCTGAATTCATTCATCACAACAGCTTATGTGTTGAATCTTTGGGACTTTTTACATATAAGGTTGTATCTGCTGAGGCAATTTTACCTCTTCCAATTTGCATGCCTCTAATTCTTCTTGCCTAACTGCCCTGGCTAGAACTTCCAGTACTATGTTGAATAGGGGTGGCAGAGTGGGCATCCTTGGCTTTTTTTTTTTTAGTAAAAAAGCCTTCAGTCTTTCACTGTCAGTCTTTACTCTCTACTGTGATTTTACTTGCATGACTGATTTTTCATATTTTGATGTCCTTTTAAAAACTGAAGTGCAGTTGTTATCCAATGTTACCTGTGTACAATACAGTGATTCACAATTTTTAAAAATTATACCCCATAGTTATTATAAAATATTGGCTATATTCCTCATGTTGTACAATGTATCTATTTTATACCTCATGATTTATATCTCTTACCCACCCCTATATTGCCTTCCTTCCTTCTCTTGCCACTGGTAATCATTCGTTTAAATTTTTTGTGATACTCACTAGTTGTATTCCATATATAAGTGGTATCATACAGTATTTGTCCCTTGTTTCACTTAGCAAATGGTCTAGTATCCCATTGTATATATAATACATCTTCTGTATCCATTCACACTACTGATTTTTTTGTTGAATTCCAGGCACTGTGAATTTTGTTATTATTATATCCTTTAAGAATTTTAAGCTTTGGTCAGATTCAATCTTGCTATTAAGGCTGTACTATTCTGAAGGCTCTACTCATTCCCTATTACAAGGTTTTCTCCAACCTAGTAAGAATTTAAACTATTTCAACGCCACTGTAAATCCAGTCTACTACTTTCACTGGTTTTTCTGTGAATTCTATATAGTTTTACCGGACACATAATACTCAGCCAAAGACTCAACTACACCTCTACACATCTCTGGGAACTATTTCTGTAAAGCTTCATTTTCTAGTACTCTGTTCTACAACTTCTAGCCACTCAGTGTATCTGAACCTTTGATCCTTATCTTAATTCAGCAATATTGATGGAAAAGCTATTAATCTGTACCTTTAAAAAGCTCAATAAACTTAAAAAGTGATCTACACCTAAGATACATTATAGTCAAAACCATCAAAACACAAGAAATTTTAAAGTGGGAAGTGACTTCAGCAACATCGTTTCACATTTGCTTGATTTCAAGAAAAATGTGAATACACAAAAATGCATCCATCTGAATCAAACTGCCCCATGACACACGAAACTGCACACACACCTCAAAAAAACTGTTAAAAGGTTAAAGACATTAACCTTTATAAGCCAAACTCAACACATCCAGTGTTGCAACCTAGGTTTCATATACCCTCCTTCTACTACTTTGCAATGACATTAGCTCCAACAGCCACTTCAATTTTCTGGTGTTTTTTCAAGTGGCATGTAAATGTAATTCTTAACCAATTACTGTTTGTTAACTATTTGATCAGGTTCCTTTTGTGTTGTTGATGAAGTCTTGGGGTTGTCTCCAACCACATTTCTTCTCTAAGCCCTGTGGTTTCTATTGCAAAATTTTGCGTACCAAGATTTTTAAGGATACATCGTATTATAGAACTGACTTCTATGGTAAAATGTCAATAGTTCGAGGGTATAGGGTGTTCATACTGTTCTGTAAACTGTTTTTTAATGAAAAGCTAGGGTGGGAATTCCCTGCCTGTCTAGTGGTTAGGACTCAGCGATTTCACTGCTATGGGCCTGAGTTCCCTGGTCTGGCAATTAAGATCCCACAAGCCACGGGGTGTGGCCAAAAAAATTAAAATGAGAGTGAAAAAATAAATAGTACTCAAGAGGAAAAAAGTATGCAAAACCTTTGTCTCATTAGGATAGTCATCATTCCTATTTCAAAGCATACCTCTTAAATATTTAACAGGATAATTTTCCTTTCATTGCTTTAGAATTATCTAACTGAATCAGACCACTATTTTTGAGTTTTGTCATTTGGCCTTTCAGTGACAAAGCACCACCACTGCTTCGGAAAACATTAACTTTATAAATTTTATAAACTTGTAAAACCCAATCAAACCCTAAATAGTGGCTTAATTTACATCAAACTTAATGACTAAGATTTGTCTTGTTAGCATTTCTTTTACAAATTTTTAAACATATTTAGATATACAGGTATAGCCTAAGACACAGACACACATAAGGGTGCTGAATAACTCTTAAAAGTTCCAATATGAAAAATTCTGGCTAAAGTATTTTGACTTAAAAGTTTTTACATTATACAACATTGTTTTATGGCAGCTATAAAATGATTCTTTTCCAACAGCAAGGTCCTAATACCCACTAAAAAGAGAAATAATTACTGAATTATTAAATTCCAGACTATCCAAAGACTTATCTGAATTTACCACTTATCAGATTAGTCATTTTAATTAACTACTGGAGTTATCAGATACAAAGGAACTTCATACTGATTGGCTGAAGTTCTCCAAAACCTTTAGGAGTCCCCCCCTCCATCCACTGCTTTCATAATACTCTTTATATATAATACAAAAGATGATGAGAGTAATCACGGATTTAAGGCTCAATTTGTGATCCACCTTAAAGGTCTGGCCTTTATCCAAAGGCAATCAAAAGCCATGAAAGCGTTTATAAAGGAGTGCTTGACAAGTTAAAAAAAGACCACTAAGCTATATATAGAATGTGTGCCAAGTTGACTACATGGTGACTAAAACAAGGACAGAACTAGTTAAATTTTATAATACTCTTGGTGTAAGACTAAGATGTTTTAAACCACTGAGAAAAGACTTACTTATACAAACAAAATTTGCTACATATATGCATATTTTTATTTTTAGAAGGAATCCCAATACACACAACAGTGGTTCTTAGAAAATGGGATAAGAATGAGAAAAACTTTCATTGTTCACTCTTTCTGTACTGTTAACTTTTCAAACCACATATGTATTACTGAAAATGGGGGGTTATCAGGGTGATGAGCATATTGGGCCATTTTTCCTTCTCAATACTTCTATCAATAAACACAAAACTGGAGACTTCCCTGGCAGTCCAGTGTTTAAGATTCTTTGCTGCCCATACAGGGAGTGTGGGTTTGATCCCTGGTCGGGGAAGTAAGATCCCACATGCCATGCAGCCAAAAAAGAGAAAAACAACAAAAAACCACAACCTAACACAAAACTTAAGAGTACCCAGCATTAAGTCCTTCACTTTAACAGGCAAATGTTAGCTCCTTTTTTCTCTCCTCACAGATTTCTAGTCAATCAGAAATAACAGAATTTAGGAGAGAGTGGGAATAATGCAGAGTATAGAGCAATAAATTAATCTGCTTTTTGAAACCATGTGTTTAATATTTTCATTAAACTGTGTCAATACAATTTCAAGCAAATGCCAACTGGAAGACCAGGCCCAGAAATTCATAACAATCTTCCAAAGGAATGCCAAGGTGCTCTTCCACTCCAGCTGCACCATTAGTGGCCATGATGGTGCCAGTCAGACAATGTTAACCAGATTACCGAGTGTTTACCTGAAAAGAGAAAAATTTCAAAATCTCTAAGGACACAATTTTAAGGATGGAAGATGTTTAAGGTGGTTATCCAAACTTCCCTATTTTTATAGGTGAGAAAATACTAGACATATGAACTGTTTTCACCCTCGTGACTAGCAAACTAACAACATTTACTGCTCCCACCCCAACTCCTCAAAAATATGCCTTTCTGCCCTTGTAGGAAATTCACAACCTGTATATACTTACCACATCATCAATCTTCAGAATGCTCCGGACAGTTTCAGTTGCTAGAGTCAGTGCACTGACTGAAACCAACAGAGGCTGGACAACCAGTTCCTCCAGTATGTTGGAAATACCACCCTGCAAACCAGTACAAGTTGCTTTTAGTATTTGTAATGATACACATTACCAACTACACTGTTACCAGTAAACCTCAAAGCCTTTCAAACTTAGTTTTCCTGTAGTCTAGTCAAAGTCAGGTACTCTCTACTAAGCATTTCCCCAAGTTACAGGCTGTTTTTCAACTAAAATCTGGAAAAACTGAATTAACGCTAGACTCTCCCAATCTGAACTCCAAAACAATTCTTTGTATCTTTTAAAATTCCTGGCAAAAATTAAGTAGATGATATAGTTATTAAAAATTTTAAGATTTTTTTTGCTATATACCTGGAACTTGTTGAGTTGCTCAGTCTTGTCTGACTCTTTGAGACCCCATGGACTACAGCCTACCAGGTTCCTCTGTCCATGGGATTTTTCCAGGCAAGCATACTGGAGTGGGTTGTCATTTCCTTCATCAGGGGATCTTCCTAACCCAGGGATCGAACCCATGTCTCCTGCATAGGCAGGCAGATTTTTTTACCGCTGAGCCACCAGGGAAGCCCTCAAAACTAACACTCTAAATCAAGTATCTCAATTAAAGAAAAAAGTAATGAAATTTAAATCATCTGATTCCTAATTCTGAATTTGGCCAAGTCTAGTCTACCTGGTCCTTCACATCATTCTCGCTTTCCACTTTTAGATTCTTCCTGCCACTATTCCCTCACCTTTATCCTAGGATTACTGCTGATGTCTTAATAGGCAATCCTGTCTCCATTCTTCCCTCCTTAAAATGCTCTTTCCATCACCTTAGTCTCTTGGTTTAAACAAATACACAAAAACTCGCAACTACTGGAATTAAAAAACAAACAAACACCCAGCCACCCCACCCATTCATCAACAACTCAAGGGACTCTTCATTCTAGCTTTTATCCAGTCTTTCCAATCTTAAAGTCCATTATATGATCAACACATCACCTCTGCTCTAGACAAAATGAATTAACTTTTTTGGTCCCTCTTACCTATAAATCACTGCTTCCCCATTTGACACTTTTTTATCCCCTACCAAAGTTGCAGCTTCCTAAAACTTTCCCTAACCAGGTAGTGCCCTCGAATTCTACCTGCTTCTACCTTAAAAAAAAAAAAAAAAAATCACCTTGTATTGTCCATTTTTTCCCATTACATGTTACCTGTCTTCTCAATAAAAGGAGACGTTAATAAAACAATACAACAGGAGAAATCACTACTGTTCTGTGTGTTTACCCTAAGTAACTACACCAGGCTGGTGCTCACAATAGCAGCAATGGTTAACTATACACCAGGTGTCTTTGTTAAGAACTTTCTATTTAGTGACTTCCCTGGTGGCTCAAATGGCAAAGCATCTGCCTACAATGCAGGAGACCCAAGTTCAATTCCTGGGTTGGGAAGATCCTCTGGGGAAGGAAATGGCAACCCACTCCAGTACTCTTGCCTGGAAAATCCCATGGACAGAGAAGTGTGGTAGGCTATAGTCCATGGGGTCGCAAAGAGTCGGACACAACTGAGCGACTTCACTTTCATTTTAAAACTTTAATCCTCACAGGCCTATGAGGGAATATAATAATCCCTGTTTTTACAACCAAGAAAACGGAAGCACAGATTTAAAGTTGTACAATCATAAAATGGCAGGGTTAATGAACAAAATACTATTTCTCACTTAAGACATCATCTTCATTTTCACTCATTAGCATACATTAACTAACCTGCAGGTTTTGTATCCAAATTGAAGGTTACTCTATTTTTAATTACAAAGCCTTTTTCATTCCCCAGACAATTATGAAGCTTTCAGTATTTTTTATTAATCAACATTTTCTGCAGTAACCAAAGTTTAAATTACTACCTTTCGGACATTAATGCCTGTAGTTTTTTCTCCCTGAGCATGCCGGTTTCTTAGTTCTGTTACAGTAGAAATGGGATTCAGGCCAGCATTTTCAGCTAGTGTAGATGGAATGACTTCCATAGCATCTGCAAAAGCACGAATGCAGTAGGATTCCATACCACTCAATGTTCGTGAGTATTCAGTTAACCGTAGGGCCAACTCTATTTCTGGAGCACCACCTCCTGCAATAAGAGCTCTGAAATTCACAAGTGTATTTTTAGTTTATTTTATCCGACAGAAATAATAATTTATTTAAAAGCTTAATACTCTTTAAAGTTTTAATAATACTAAAAATCTTTAAAATATAAAATCTTAATAATCAAAATACGGCAAAACGTTACTTAGTAATATTACCTCTTCTTCACTAAACATCGAATAACACAGAGAGCATCATGGATAGAGCGCTCAGCTTCTTCAATCACCAATTTGTTAGAACCACGAACAACAATTGTAACTGTTTTTCCAGGGCTTGCACAGCCTGTAATCTTTAGTAAACAAACTCTGGAATTAGGTTATTTGAAGGATTAAAAAAAAAAACCCAAATCCCAAGCAAATAGAAACTTAATTTTAATAGTTACCTTGATCAGTTTGCCAGAACCATTTAAGCTGACCTCCTCAGCTAACTCAGCAGATCCCAGCATGTCAGCAGTGAACTGGTCAACATGAGCAACTGGTTTGGTTCCAATCGTCTGGGAATAACAGTCACATTCACAAACTCAGACGTCTGACTAGTGAACATTTTCACATATACAGATAAAGAATACTTTACCTTACAAATGAATTCAATGTCTTCTCTTTCAATATCCTTTACCACCATTATCTTCATTTTGTTCAGGAAATGTAATGCAAGATCACTAAGAGCATCTCTAAAATACAGAAACAGTGATTATGTCAATACTGGTTTGGAACAGAAATTCTGCTATTTAACTCCTTAGGGTTTTCCGTAATTTTACTATCGTTTAAATGGCCAATTATTTAGTTATTTGTGAAAGGAGATGCTTTAAATAGCTTGACCAAGTTTATGAGCTCAAAATTCTTAAATAAGATTTCTAAAGGATAATATTTAAAATGTATTCCAATAGCACTTGTAAAACACACAAAAGCAATTGTCATCATTCTTCTGATAGTTAACAATTAATACTTCATGAATTTAGAATTAAGTATCATGGTAAATTATGTTTGCTGCTACTGCTAAGTCACTTCAGTCATGTCCGACTCAGTGTGACCCCATAGACGGAGCCCAACAGGCTCCCCCGTCCCTGGGATTCTCCAAGCAAGAACACTGGAGTGGGTTGCCATTTCCTTCTCCAATGCACGAAAGTGAAAAGTGAAAGTGAAGTCGCTCAGTTGTGTCTGACTCTTATCGACCCCATGGACTACAGCCTACCAGGCTCCTCTGTCCATGGGATTTTCCAGGCAAGAGTACTGGAGTCAG
>NW_011495048.1:7787059-7805615 GCF_000754665.1 Bison bison bison
CTCCATCAAATTATGTTTAAGACCCCACAAATTTACACGTTTACACAAACTATCTGAATGACCCCTGCACCCCAACAACCCTGATACTGAAGGGTAGATATCAGTATCCTTGTTTTACAGATAAGTAAACTGAGTTTTGAAAGCAATTTACTACAAGTTACTAGCTATTACATAACTTGAATTTAGAACCAGGTACTCCAACTCTTCAACAAGGTGTCTATATCAAGAGATCCACAATACTTTCTGGCATAACATATAGAGTACATGAGAATGTGTCTACACTGAAACAGCAGTTTCTTCAAAAAGGCATCAGTTCAAACTTTGGAGAATTCTTTCAATCCGTGGACTATCCAACATTACCCCCAAAAGAACTTGCTAAAATTTCAAGACAAACTATTGCATGGCCCTTTAAATAAAGAACTTCCCTGGTGGCTCAGACGGTAAAGCATCTGCCTTCAATTTCAGGGTTGGGAAGATCTCCTGGAGAAGGAAATGGCAACCCACTCCAGTATTCTTGCCTGGAAAAATCCCATGGACGGAGGAATCTGGTAGCCTATAGTCCATGCGATCGCAGAGTTGGAGACGACTGAGCAACTTCACTTTAAATAAATACCTCTAAAATTTTAGCTATATTACGTACCTTTTTACTTGATAGTAAGGATCTTGGTCAAGAAGGACATATATCCCACACTTAAATTATCATTAACAAGAAGGGAACTCATTTTAGATCATTTACCAGAATACAACAATGGCCTAAAATGCAAATCTGTTCCAGATTTCTAGTGGTTTAACACACCCCTAATGCTTCTTAAAAACTGCTAGAAGGGATCCAAAATCAATTATTGTTAAGAGATGAACAAAATAAAATGCCCTATACCTTAGAATAGACTTCTGTATGAGAAGAACATTACATCCTGTTTTTTTAATTTGCTTCACTAAATTTAGAATATAAGCTCTCTCTTCTCTTAGCACTCGATCCATTTGAACATAGTCAGAAACCACTATTTGATTGTCCATCTGTTCAGAAAAAGAACATATTAATAATTTGGATTTTAAGAGTTCTTAAGCAAAAAATGAGAATTTTAATGAAAATATTATGCACAATATAAATCTAACGAAAATCACATCAAACTAGATATTACATGGACACACACAGAAAAAGTCTAGAAAAATTAATATACATGAAATATAACTCAGGTTTTATATTTTTAGCTATACACCTTACTGGTATTTTTTACAATGTTTTGGAAATCATTAAATGTAAAAATGATCATCCTATTTCATGGATATGTCAATTCTCCTCATGAAAACTTACATGTTACTGAAATAACTTCAATTGCATCTCTTTTACTCTATGGTTAAAAAACATTGATATGCTGAAAGCAATTACTAAAGACAAGTACTATAGTATTTAAGACCTATAAAAGAACACTGATTTTTATATGGGTTAAAATTTGGGAAACAAACGACTCAACCTATATGCTAATACAATATGAAATGAGAGCAAACCTGAAATCAGGTGACAAAGATCAGCCACTCCTTCAGGGAATAGTACTTATCACTAAGAGATTTAATGTGTTAAATTAAAAAATCACCTTTTTGGAATAAAAACAATAAGCTGGTTTGAAGTTCTACTATGCAAACATAAAGACAAAGATCTGGAAATCCCTCTTACACATAGCCTAGTTTTACTGTTTCATACATATCCTTATGACTGTCTTCATTTGAGAAGTCAATGCTCAATTTCAATAAACAGCCAACTGAAATTAAATTTATCACGTGGCATCCAATATTTTATACATGTCTTGATTTTACTAATTATTTTTAAATCCTTGCTTTCTATCACTAGTATTAATATCAGCATTTTCTATTTTTATAATAATCAGCAAAAATCTTTGTTATTAGAAAGTCAAACACCTAAGGAATCATTTGGTTTTACTTACATCTGTTTTGGGAGCAGATAAGCAGAACTGAATAAGCCCAATCTTGGCCTTTTCAACTCTGGTTATGCCAGAATTTGCTACCTTTTGAGTAAGAACCAGACCTTCCACCAACTCACAATCATCAATTGTCCCACTAAGAAAAAAGAAAATGAAGAGACAGTTAAGAGGGGAGGGAAATCTCCAAGTTTAACAGACTGAAAACAGATAAAAAATCATCAGCCTGATAAAATGTGCTTCAACCTCACTCATATTTATTAATGGCCCATTCCTGAACCTCTCTGATCACACTACTGCTCTGCCATCACTAGGGAATAAAAACTAATTCTTCAAACTTCCACATTAATATCAGCTGTCATGAAAACAAAACAACTAAACTTACGTGACTATCATCTACATTTTTCATTTAACTATTTTTGAAACAGCTTATGTTTACTTTGAAAATTATTTTTTATTAAAGTTATAATTAGAGATGCTTACCCAAGCTTCTTAACTATTTTAATATCTCTAAGATCTACACTAGTAGCTGTGGCTGGGTCAATCACTTTCATCACTGCATCTACACTCATTGGAGAAAGAAGACTTGAATACTGAGACACAACCTAGTATTAAAAAGAAAAAAAGTTAGTGTCATAAAATGTTGTAACAGAGAAAGTCCCAGTTCTTTAATGATAAAGATATTAAAAGAAGTAATCTCAATTACTTTTTTGAGTGGGGTGGAGAACAAGGGTCAGACACAACTGAGGTGATTTAGCACACACATGGAGTACATGTAAGAAAACATTACATATAAACTATCTTTTCCACTCAAGTTTGACTGTCACCATATAAAAATATATGTTTGCATTCCTCTTTTATTAATAGTCAGGACTGACTAGATTACCTAGTAATTCAACAGGAAATCCAAAAGAACAATTTTATGCTGAGGTTTTGTACTTAAACTGAATTTATGATCAGATGTTATATATGTGCACCCCTATTACTGAGAGGCTGATAAAAATAGGTAATGGTTAGAACATAGTGAGCATGAATTCTATGTCATGCAGTAGCTTTAACACTTTACATTCATATACTCAATCTTCCAATGAAAAACCTAAAACATACAGCTTAATTAAGTGGAGCCGGCACTGAACCCAAGCAGTCTAGGCTCTATGACCAATGCTTATAACCATTATGATATTCTGTCTAAATTAGTTCTGGGGACATTTACCAACACTATTACTTAATGTCACTAATACGATCTAGATTTCCACTTAACATTTAAATAATACTGATGAAAAGGAAAAAGAATGGAGTGGGCATGTGACACACAACATAATAGAGAATAGGTGACATGAGCTTCTAAGAAACTAACATTAATGCTTTATATTTGATTAAAAAAAAAAAAAAAAATAGCAACATGGTTAAGAGATGGACCATGATGGGCAGCCCTGTCTGGGGTTCAAGTCTCATCTCTACCTTTCATTAGTGGGTCTTGGATAAGTTATTTAACTTCACTTTCTTTTCCCATCTGTAAAATCAACTTACCTAAAAGCCTTGATGTGAGTTAATTTTACTTGAACTAATTCAGTTATGCAAATTAGTTTAGTTACCCACTCTTGAGAGTTAATATTTATGAACTATACAGCATGAAAAACCACAGCATCAAAAACCACAGAATAAGAGCTGCAGTTCCTGATGAACTTAACTGTACTTTTACAATGATCGCATTGTGCTTGTCTCACCTTTGAGTTCAATGAAGTGGCCGCACTATTTAACAAAGTTTCTCTGTCACTCAGTTCCACAGGTCGAGACATGTCAGTCAAGATTTCAATGCCCTTTTCCAAAGCCTTCTGGAATGACTCAGAAATGATGGTGGGATGAATCCCTGTCATTTGTGAAAGGGTAGTTAATTTAATAATAACAGATAAACTTCATACTTGACATGACTTAAAATTTGTTCATTACAACATCAATGCAGTCAAATTTTAAATTATTCTTAATAATGGTTCAAATAACTTTAACTGCTAATATGTCTAATAATTTATTTCTATTTAATTTGAAATAGATAAATTACATACTATGTGATACTTAAGACTAAAACCATTTTTTTACTTTACAAAGATTCTATAAATCTACATCATAGTAAGTGACTGAGGAATCACAACTACATTTAGGCAGTATGTACCAAGACAAGAATCCTTACTTTCTCTCCGAAATCACAGTTTCTCATCTATAGCCTGTTTAGTACCACCACCAACCAGTCATTTCTTAAAAGCAAAATTTTATGAAGTTCCATTCAAAACAAAGTAGGAAAGCCAGGGGTGGGGTGGGGTGGGGTGGGGGGAGATCCAGAAGCAAAAAAAAAAAAGTTTTTAATTCACATGATAAACATAGCAAAATTAGCTGTTTCAAATTAAATTGTTAATCTCATATTACTTAATAACTTTTGCCTTTCTTCAGTAATAAAGCATGTCTTATGTCCTACCCACCTTTCTGAAGAAGCTTGGTACAGGAATCCAAAAGAGAGCCAGCAATAATGACCACTGATGTGGTGCCATCTCCTGCTTCTATATCCTGAGCCTTGGACAGCTCCACCAGCTGGGTGAACAGAACATGTCAAGTCGCTCAGTAAGAACTGGTTCATGAGAACCCAATAACATCTTACTTTACATCAGTGAGATTCACATCATGTTCACTTATAGATCTTGATTATCAGCACTGTAAGAGTCAATATACTTTTCTTCTGATTTTTTGTCCACCTTGGTTTGATTTAAAAATGATGACCTATATATTTGTGGCATGCAAAATTCTACTTACACACTTTATAAGAAGCTATATTATGATTTATAGTTCAGACTACGGGTTGTTTTTTCTTGCCACTACTTAAAAGAACTAGGGGCACTCTGTATATTGAGAAGCTATAAAGTGCAGGATTCAGATGAGAGGAGATTGTTAGTTTGAAATCCTTGGCCAAGTTTATCTAAACTGACCCTGCATGAAGCACAACCTGACTCATTTTCAGTCACCTTTACCTAATCAAAAGGGATTTTTTAACAGGAATTTCTAAGGAATTTGTTTTTGCTGATAGTTTGACTCACTTGACACTAGAATCACCATTATGATTTGTAGTTGAATTAAAAATTATTTTTAAAAATAAATATCATGGGAAGTTTAAACACAAGATTTATTTTGCAAACAATTAAAATTCTACTTTCAGCTAACACCCACTGAATAATTGGTACAAATTTTTTTTCAACAGTACAATTTTTTTCTCTCTTCTTTATATGTGAGGCACGTGGCTGTGGAAAAGGAGAATTATGTTTTATTATGATTTTCAACAAAGAACATAATGCTAGGGATACAACATATCCTAAAAATATGCCTGATTAGCATAAAAAAGAAAAACTTTCACCATGTTTAAACTTACCATGTGATCAAATAAAACAAATTTAACTGTTTACCGAATATCAAATAACATACTTAAAGAAAACCAAAAACCTCTCGCCTAAAAATTACACTTACCATTCTGGCTGCTGGATGTAACACCTGCATTTGTTTCAGAATGGTGGCACCATCATTTGTAATGGTCACATCACCTTTTCCATCTTGAATCTGCAAAGTATAGTTTTTTAAAGGTTGTTATTTCAAAATATTTTTTTTCTTTATCCAGTATTAATGTGAAACCCTAAAAGCTCTACTAATTTTAATACTTCTTGTACAGAAGTTAACTTATGTTTGCATAATGCTTAATTTCAAATTGTTTTCCCTTACCCTGGTGTCATGATTAAGAACATGCAGTAATAGTCCCAGTTTACAAGTGAAATACCTGGGTTTTTTCCTACTTAAAAGTGAAGGAACTAAGACACTAAAAAAGGGATACAAAAGATATTATAAAGAATCATCATAAAATATGAATTATAACTAGGTCCCGTTCATCCCAAAGTAATCTACCCCTTTCTGAACTCTCAAAGACTTTCTAACACTTTACTTTTTAAACAGCACATCTTAACCCTCTAGAGAGCTTGCAGTAGGCACAGTAGTACTCAATAAGTAATGGATGATTGAGCCTTTTACCATTTTATCCATTCCTTTTGGTCCGAGGCTTGTTCTAATGGCATCAGCAACAGCTGTAAATGTGGGGGGGAAAAAAGAAACCAAGACTCTTTAACGAGCAAAGCATTTCTTCTACCCGCAAATCATCATTTTGTCCTTATTAAAATATGGTACGTAACAATTCACTGTTTGCTAAAGAAAATTCTATACCTAAAAATCTACTGAACACAGAAATATTTTACTCCTTTAATTGTATGACACTTCACTTTTTGTTGCTAACGTCACTATACGTAGCCTTTGTACCCTGCACATATGGTAGAATACATTTTGAAGTCACCTAATCCTCCTATAAATATCATTATAACTTAAGTCATGTGCTCTCAATGAGGACTGCATTACCTTCCCCATTTTCTGAAACAAAACAAGCAGCAATAACAGGACAAGCTAGATCTCCTAGTATATTCTACAGCCCTATTTGCTTTTGTATATTCCACAACTAGAATAATGCTTTCAGTAGGTTGTGTTAACAATACATAATCTTAAAAAGATTATAAGAAAATATTTGGTATAGTTTAAAAAATATTCTACTTAATTATTTCATAATTGGGGGCTGCATTTCCTAATTATTCAGCCATCATTAATTACTCTTTTAGGTGATTTTAGTGGACCCACATGGCAACGATGCTACAAGCAGACCAATTCACTTTAAGAACACCCTTACAGTCATCTACAGGAAGCCTCTAGAAAGGCACACTATTCAAAAAATAAAATTTTTGTCGACCACCTCCTCAAAAGTGAAGTTTAACATACTATGTAGTACACAGTATTATCTGTTAAATGACTTGTGCTGAATAGTACTAGAACTACCACAACTACTTGTGTGTGTGTGTGTTGTTTTGACATTGTCAACCAAAGAGAAAACTGGCTCCACGAATTACACTAAAGATGCATCTGGCAACAGCTTTTTCCCACCAGTCTGTAGGGTTCTGTTTGACTTGGACAGTCTAGTATGTTCCAGGAGCTCTCCTCACTTCAGATGTAAGGGTCAGGTTTACAAGTAAGTGGCCTTTTCTTCCTATATGCATTCCTCTCTTGTCCAATTTCAATTCTCTGTGCAGAGATGTTTCCAAATTTGCCGAAGTAAACATCCCATCCTGTTACCTTGTTTGTTGAAAATCTACCATATTCTATAGCTTTTCCAGCCCCCCAACATGGCACCAGAATTTACCTAACACCTTGTTTCTAATGAAATAAATCTAAGCTTCAATTATGGTCTCTAGATAACTATCAAACAACTTTGATTTCCTGGTAAAGACTCTCTTGAACTTTCAAACGACTCCTAAATTTACCATGTAGTCATTCTGACATCCTCAACTCATTTAAGCCTGAACCAGAACCTATTCTCTCGTCTTCCACCATCCTTCCTTCAGTGTACCTGGTTTTTCCCAGCAGTAGCAGCACCAGCAGCACCATACCCTCAGTCCCCTGGACAGATAACCTCAAATATCTTTAAGGCTGTACTCTATGTATACATATATATATACACCTGGCTCCTCATATGCTTTCTTATTTAAGCCTTACAGCAACCCTCCAAGGTAGCTATTATTTCATTATATTGAAAAACAATCTGTAGCTGAGAGAGTCGTGTTAAACTCTTTCCAGAACAACAACAAAGGACACCAGGCCTTTAAGATCGGGCCCCACTCTACCTTTCCGATCTCCCCTCTCGTTTCTTCCGGCACCTGATGCTCTAACCCAAATGAACTACTCCCTGTACTCAAACACATAACGGGCAAGAACTCTAAGCCCCTGTTCTCACTTTTGCTTCTAGACTCTTCACATTCAACCCGACGTCTCTTAATCTTCACAAATTTTTTTTAAGCGAACTTTTCCATCCTCAATTTTATAGGGAAGAAAACCTCGGTTAAAGGTCACAAAGGCACGAAGTAACGTAACTGAACGAAACCCAGGACTTCTTGAATTCCACCAAAAGCCAAACTCTTCTCCATCTGCTGGCTGTACGTACAGAGACGATATCAAAGCTCAACGCAGCCTCGTAATTACTCTCAAACAAGGTGGGTCGGTCGGTTTCCCACCCCCCGAGTACAATGGACCCCGCCCCAATTTAAGGCGCGGAGAGTTTACCCCAATTCAATAGCTGCCCCCAGAAAAGCATTTCCCTATTTTAATAAAAACAAAAAGACTGAAGAGTATCATACAAACATTGTAAGAGTAAACCGCTGCATAAGGGCCCCGGCTGCTTTCTTAAGTATGATGAAAGCAGCACGCTCCGGGACGGAAAATTATGGGCGTCTAAGACGCAGAATGGGGCCAGTCCAAAGGCTTCCATACTCGGGGTCGGGAATAACGGCAGGAAGGAGGAACCCTGCACTAGCTTGTTCTATAAGAGGCCCAAAGCGGATCAATGAACGAACAGCCCACCCAAGGCTGGGGGTGAGAGTGCACAGTCAGGCCCGGCGGGCCGCGGCTCAAGCCGGGGAGCGATACCTTTGGCTGCAGAGATGTTGCTGAAGCGGATTTGGGCCGGCTTATCGCGGTCCTGATAGGCGCTCTTCCCGCGGCCGCCGGCAGCCCCGGCAGCCCCGACAGCCCCGGCGGGCGGCCCGGTCCGGGGTGCTACGTTCTCGGGCATGGCAACCTTTGATGGGTCTGCGTGAGCTTGGGAAGGACGGATGGACGCGGATTGAGGCTGACCAGGGAGCAACCGTAAGCGCCCACCGCCTTCACGAACCTTCCAGAAAGCGGCGCCGGCGCCGGGAGGAGGAGGAGCCGGAGAAGGGGTCCTTCCTGGAGGCGCGGCGCGGCCGTGACGTCACAGACTGCCCGCCGCGCGCCGGGTGAGGGGGCCAGCGCCGAGGACCTGGGGGCTGGCCGGGGCTCTTGGGCCGGGGTCCTTTGGGCCGGGGGCGCGCTGAGTGAGCTCGAGGGAGGCAGAAAGGCCCACCTGCCATTGTAAAGGCTGGTGTCGGGACACCACATCTCCCCACTAACCCCTCCTCGGGCCTGAGGACCCCTCTGTTAACTGTAGTTGGAAGAGTCACTCCCTGGTGGGTGGGGTTTTTGCCGGCGGTAGACTTGTGTTTTTGGAAAAGGAAATGGCGACCCAATCCAGTATTCTTACCTGGAGAAAATCCATGGGCAGAGGAACCTGGTGGGTTACAGTCCAGGGAGTCGCAGAGTCGGACAAGACTGAGAACAGACCTGTATTTTATTCAGTTTTATTCGTTTTGAAAGCGAGTCGGAAAAGAGATCTGGTTGTTCAATTCAGTCGCTCAGTTGTGTCCGACACTTTGGGATCCCATGGATGGCAGCACGTCAGGCTTCCTTGTCCATCACCAGTAACTCCCGGAGTTTACTCAAACTCAGTCCCATTGAGTCGGTGATGCCATCCAGTCATTTAATCTTAAGTCGTCCCCTTCTTCCGTCTTCAATCTTTCCCAGCATCAGGGAGTCGAAGGGACTCGCGAGAGTCTGCCAACACCACAGTTTTAACAAGCATCAGTTCTTCGGCGCTCAGTTTTCTTTATAGTCCAACTCTCACATCCATACAGGACTACTGGAAAAACCATAGCTTTGAAGAGAGGGACCTTTGTTGGCAAAGTAATATTTATACTTTTTAATATGCTGTCTAGGTTGGCTTCCCTGGTGGCTCAGAGGGGAAAAGCGTCTTCCTGTAGTGCAGGAGACCTGGGTTCGATCCCTGGGTCAGGAAGATCCCCTGGAGAAGGAAATGGCAACCCACTCCAGTACTCTTGCCTGGAAAATCCCATGGACAGAGAGGCCTGGTAGACTACAGTCCATGGGATTGCAAAGAGTCGGACACTACTGAACGACTTCACTTTCTTCTTTTCTTCCAAGAAACAAACGTCTTTTAATTTGATGGCTGCAGTCACCATCTACAGTGATTTTTGGGGCCCCCCCCCCCCCCACAAAATAAAATTTTGTCACTCTTTCCATTGTTTCCCTATTTGCCATGAAGTGATGGGACCAGATCCCATGATCTTAGTTTTCTGATTGAGTTTTAAGCCAACATTTTCACTCTGCTCTTTCACTTTCATCAAGAGGCTCTTTAGTTCTTTGCTTTCTGCCATAAGTGTGGTGTCCTCTGCCTATCTGAGGTTATTGACATTTCACCTGGCAATCTTGATTCCAGCTTGTGCTTCATCCAGTCCAGCATTTCACATAATGCACTCTGCACATAAGTAAAATAAGGGTGAGGATACACAGCCTTGACGTACTCTTTTCTGGATTTGGAACCAGTCTGTTGTACCATGTCCGGTTCTAACTGTTGCTACTTGAGCTATATACAGATTTCTCAGGAGGTCAGGTGGTCTGGTATTCCCATCTCTTTCAGAATTTACCACAGTTTGTTGTGATCCACACAGTCAAAGGCTTTGGTGTAATCAATAAAGCAGAAGTTTTTCTGGGCCTCTCTTGCTTTTTCGATGATCCAGCGGATGTTGGCAATTTGATCTCTGGTTCTTCTGCCTGTTCTAAATCCAGCTTGAACATCTGGAAGTTCATGGTTCACGTACTGTTGAAGCCTGGCTTGGAGAATTTTGAGCATTACTTTACTAGCATGTGAGATGAGTGAAATATGTGAGATGAGTGAAATTGTGCGGTAGTTTAAACATTCTTTGGCATTGCCCTTCTTTGGGATTGGAATGAAAACTGGGCTTTTCCAGTCCTGTGGCCATTGCTGAGTTTTCCAAATTTGCTGGCATATTAAGTGCAGCACTTTCACAGCATCATCTTTTAGGATTTGAAGTAGCTCAACTGGAATTCCATCACCTCCACTAGCTTTGTAGTGATGCTTCCTAAGGCCCATTTGATGTCGAATTCCAGAATGTCTAGCTCTAGGTGAGTGATCACACCATAGTGGTTATCTGGATCATGAAGATTTTTTTTGTGTGTAGTTCTTCTCTCTATTTTTGCCACCTCTTCTTTATATCTTCTGCTTCTGTTAGTTCCATACTGTTCCTGTCCTTTATTGTGGCCATCTTTGCGTGAAATGTTCCCTTGGTATCTCTAATTTTCTTAAAGAGATCTCTAGTCTTTCCCAGTCTATTGTTTTCCTCTAATTCTTTGAATTGATCACTGAGGAAGGCTTTCTTATCTCTCCTTGCTATTCTTCAGTGTATGTATAACATAATCCGTGTAGCTTTTTAAATCCCTTAAAGATTGAAGGCAGGAGAAGAGGACAACAAAGGACAAGATGGTTGGATGGCATCACTGACTGGATGGACCTGAATTTGAGCAAGCTCTGGGAGCTGGTGATGGACAGGGAAGCCTGTCCTGCTGCAGTCCATGGGGTTACAAAGAGTCGAACGAAACTGAGTGACTGAACAGCAGCACCCCTGTCTTGCCTCTCTTTCCAGCCCCTTTCCCTCTCTGCACGGGTAACCACTAGTATTTGGTTTTTTTTTCCCTCCTATATTTATGAGTCTGTTTCTGTTTTATTATATTCATTCACCGGTTTTATTTTTTAGAGTCCCTCACATAAGTGATAACATATAGTATTTATCTCTCTCTGACTAATTTCACTTAGCATGATAGTCTCCGGATCCATCCATATTGTTGCAAATGAGGGAATTTCATTCTTCCTATGGCTGAGTAGGATTCCATTGTGTATATATACCACCTTTTCTTAATCCATTTATCTGTTGATGGACACTTAGGTTGCTTCCATATCTTGACTGTTGTAAATAATGCTACTATAAACATTGGGGTGCATATATCTTTTGGAGTTAGTGTTTTCAGTTTTTTCAGATATATACTGAGGAATGGAATTGCTGGCTCATACGGTAGTTCTATTTTTTCATTTTTTGAGAATCTTCTATGCTGTTTTCGACAGTGGCTATACCAGTTTACCTTCTCACCAATATTTTTGCCAATATTTGTAATTTGTGTTCTTTTTGCTGCTAGCATTCCGACAAGTAAGGGGTGATAGCTCGTTGTGGTTTTGGTTGGCATATCTCTAATGATTAGTGTGCCTTTCTCTGATGATTGGAGAAGAGAATGGCATCCTACTCCAGTACTCTTGCCTGGAAAATCCCATGGACGGAGGAGCCTGGTAGGCTGCAGTCCATGGGGTCGCTAAGAGTCAGACACGACTGAGCGACTTCACTTTCACTTTTCTGCATTGGAGAAGGAAATGGCAACCCACTCATAGTTCTTAATCCTGTAATCCTTAGGAGATTTTACTCTCACTCAGGACATTAGCCCTAGAAGATGAAGCTTCTTAGGTGTTCCATGATCTATAAGTCTAGGGTTGATTTCTCTTCAAAGGATCAGATTATGTCTGTGTAGCCTCAAACATTGGAGAAGGCAGTGGCAACCCACTCCAGTGTTTTTGCCTGGAAAATCCCATGGACAGAGGAACCTGGTAGGCTGCAGTCTACCGGGTCACTAAGAGTCTGACATGACTGAGTGACTTCACTTTCACTTTACACTTTCATGCATTGGAGAAGGAAATGGCAACCCACTCCAGTGTTCTTGCCTGAAGAATCCTACGGATGGGGGAGCCTGGTGGGCTGCCATCTATGGGGTTGTACAGAATTGGACACGACTGAAGCGACTTAGCAGCAGCAGCAGCCTCAAATGTACTATAATTATTTGTTAAAACAACTAGTGTAGTATGATGCAAACAAGTATGATGAGGATGATGGGAATAGCATTAATTTGGGAGCTCAAAATTCTGGCTTGAGTTCCATTTCTGCTATATCAGTTCAGTTCAGTTGCTCAGTTGTGTCTGACTCTACGACCCTATGGACTGCAGCACGCCAGGCTTCCCTTTCCATCACCAACTCCTGGAGCATGCTCAAACTCATGTCCTTCCAGTTGGAGATGCCATCCAACCATCTCATCCTCTGTCATCCCCTTCTCCTCCTGCCTTCAATCTTTCACAGCATCAGGGTCTTTTCCAATGAATCCATTCTTCGAATCAGGTGGCCAAAGTATTGGAGTTTCAGCTTCTGCATCAGTCCTTGCAATGAATATTCAGGACTGATTTCCTTTAGGAGAGATTGGTTTGATCTCCTTGCAGTCCAAGTGACTCTCAAGAGTATTCTTCAATACCACAGTTCAAAAACATCAATTTTTCGGCACTCAGTTTTCTTTATATTCCGACTCTCGTATCCATACATGACTACTGGAAAAACCATAGCTTTGATTAGATGGACCTTTGTTGGCAAGATAATGTCTCTGCTTTTTAATATGCTATCTAGGTTGGTCATAGCTTTTCTTCCAAGGAGCAAGCATATTTTTAATTTCATGGCTACAGTCACCATCTGCAGTGATTTTGCTGCTGCTGCTGCTAAGTCGCTTCAGTCGTGTCTGACTCTGTGCAACCCCATAGATGGCAGCCCACTAGGCTCCTCTGTCGACCAGTTCCATGTCCAGTTCTAACTCTTGCTTCTTGACCTGCATACAGATTTCTCAGGAGGCAGGTCAGGTGGTCTGGTATTCTTATCTAAGAATTTTCCATGGTTTTTTGTGATCCACACAGTCAAGACTTTGGCAGAGTCAATAGAGCAGAAGTAGATGTTTTTCTGGACTAGCTGTGTAATCTTGGGGCAGTCATTTAAGTTCTCTGGGTCTTATATTCCTCATCTATGAAGTAGGAAGGTTGAATTCAATGGCTTCTAAAGCTTGGTAAACTGTACCATTTTTATCAGTGTGAAGAGTAGACCAGTTAGCTAGAAATGACAAAGCAGAATTTGGAAGATGCTGTTGTTGGCTTTTGGGGACAGTCTCCATAGGTGTGATAATTGCCTTAATTATCTGAAAGATTTCAAGTTATAATTACATATTTTTTTCTGTAACAATTGATATCAGAATTATTTTCTTCCTAGGATTAAGCAATAATACATGCCAAGAACCAAAGGCGGGTGCTAGCAAACTTAGAAGTTCTGTGATCTATTGTAAGTAAACAAGTAACCAGGTAGTCTATCTAGTAACTGAGATGAACTAATGTTTAACTATTATAGCACTCTCCATAGCCATAAATGTTGCAGATTTGTGGGCAGAATAGATGACTCTTGTTTTGGAGGTCTAGAAAGTGTCCCATGGTTGGAGGACCTGGTAGGCTACAGTCCATGGGGTCAAGAAGAGTTGGACACGACTGAGCCACTTTACTTTCACTTTTCACTTTCATGCATTGGAGAAGGAAATGGCAACCCACTCCAGTATTCTTGCCTGGAGAATCCTAGGGACGGGGAGCCTGGTGGGCTGCCGTCTATGGGGTCGCACAGAGTCGGACACAACTGAAGTGACTTAGCAGCAGCAGCAGCAGGAAGTGTGGTGGTGGGGCACAGAGCTTTAATAGGCAGCAGACACTAGATACTTCCTGGCAGAAAATGAGACAAGCTGAATCTGAACCTAATCAAATTCCTAGATCTAACTACAAATTTACAAATTTGTAGGACACACTAGGACAGGAGAATATATTTTTAAAAACTGATACCATGCGGATATAGTCAATAAAATCTAGATTATGAGAAACTCATTAGGACAAATGACCTACAAATAAATTACAAGAAAATAAAGCCCAATGAAGCTGGAAGGGGAACCTATAGCTAATTTCATTTGACTGGCTAATCCACTACTTAGACAAACCAGTAAAAAATATGAAGTTTGTAAGATAATTGGGAATTGATTGATTGATATTCTTTCATTATTAAGAAAGTGTTTTTCTTTTAGTGTGGAAAATGGAATAATGTATTATTTTTTTAAGAACCTATATCTTTTAAGAAGCATACTGAAATATTTACACATAAACTGTTATGATGTCTGGGGTTTTCCAAATGTAAGAGAAGGGTCGAGTGGATGGGAGTAGAAAGGAAACAAGATAGGTGATTTATTTGTTCAAGTTGGTGATGGGAACATGGGAGCTCATTATACAATTGTTTTTGCTTTGTATGTGTTTGAAATTTTCCATGAGAAATGTTTTTTTTTTTTAAATGTTTGGATACTCAGAAAGAAAACAAGACTAGATTTCTCCAAGTATGTCCCATCTTTCCAAAATCAATCCCATTTAAAATCTTTGAGCCTGAATTTGAATTAAAATATTTTAAAATGCAGAATGAGAGTTTTGTTTTATGGCAATTTCATTCCAAATACTTGCTATGATAGTTATCTTGATTAGCACAGCCCACTAAGGGGTAAAATAACACACCAGATACATGGAGAGGTAGCCTGCAAATAAACGAGCCCCTTTGTGCTCTGAACCATCATCTACTCTGTCACCAAGGTTCTGTATTTTGGGGGAGTGTGTCCTGAATCCTACTGTTACACTCTGGGGTTCCTAGTGTTCCTCAGCATACCACTCTGTTTCATGCTTCCCTATATAAGGACATGCTGTTTCACCTGCAGCATACCTGGCTATTCACATTTCTTTGACCTATTCCAAGTTAGTCATTTTTTTCTTTCTCTCACCACCAATTCTGATAGCTACTTCTAGGTACTAGATAGTAACAACCCTTAGTTCATTACTTTTTTTGTTGTTGTTGTTCATTGCATTTTAATAATTTATTGATGTAAAGGAGGAAAAAATAGTTTTCCCTCCCACTCTTCTGTTCTGGCTGGGACACCTGTAACAAAAGACAGATTAATGAGAAAAACAAACAGGTTTACTAACAAGTACGCCTCATATACCTGGAGAAGTAAATGGCAACCCACTCCAGTATTCTGGCCTGGAGAATTTCATGCAGAGGAGCCTGGCAGGCTGTAGTCCATGGAGTCTCATAGAGTTGGACGTGACTGAGTGACCGACACACACACACACCCCTTATATGGGGAATTTCCCTGGTGGCTAAGCAGTAAGGAATCCACCTGCAATGCAGGAGATGCAGGAGACATGGGTTTGATCCCTGGGTCAAGAAGATCCCCTGGAGGAGGAAATGGCAACCTATTCCAGTATTCTTGCCTGTGAAATCCCGTGGACAGAGGAGCTTGGAGGGCTACAACCCATAGGGTTGCAAAGAGTCAACGTGACTGAGCAACTGAGTACAGTACGTGCCTCGTATATGCATGTGACATACCCAGGGAAAAATGAGTGACTCAAAGCAGTGGCTCAGAACTCCTGTTTATATACCATCTTCAGCCAAAGACAAAGAAAAAGGACCATGTCCAGAAGCTCATTTTTGGGGAGATGACAGGGAAAAGCATGATAAACAAGAGTGAGGTTTGAATCACAGATTTAAGTCGGTTTCTTCTCCATTAATAAGGGTCTAAAATTGTCTTCTGGCATTTATTTTTGTACTTCCTGGTAGATAGGGAAGGAGGGACACCTTTGAAAATGTTGTTTTAGTCGCTAAGTCTTTTGTGACCTGAGGGACTTAGCCCACCGAACTCCTCTGTTCATGGGATTTCCCAGGCAAAAATACTGGAGTGGGTTGCCATTTCCTTTTCCAGGAAATCTTCCCAACCCAGGGATCAAACCCATGTCTCCTGCATTTGCAGGGGGTTTCTTTACCACTGAGCCACCAGGGAAGTTCTTTGAAAATGTATGTCCTGCTTTTAAGTGAATAGGAGGAGGGCTGTGAGCTTTCTTTGCATCTGCTTCTCAGATATATTCAGCTCAACATAATCCTTATGCCAAAGTGGTATATTTTGGGGTAGCATATTCTGCTACCGTGCATTTACCTATTATTTTCTCTTTCCAGAATGTAAGATTTTAGAGCAGTGTGTCTTATTCGTTCTCTGTCCCCTGGAGCCTAGCAGAAAGACTGGCATAAAACTCTGAATCAGTATCTGTTAGTGGAGAGTGAGTGGTGATTAAAGTACAACTGGAAAAGGCAGAGGAGAGACAGGGAGCAAGGAGTTTACTGCACAACTTAGGGGCCAGGGTATTTCTACATTATCTCGGTTCACATTTTAAATTT
Source organism: Bison bison bison (assembly GCF_000754665.1). Classification (NCBI taxonomy): domain Eukaryota; kingdom Metazoa; phylum Chordata; class Mammalia; order Artiodactyla; family Bovidae; genus Bison; species Bison bison. The sequence goes on from NW_011495048.1 coordinate 7,803,939, forward strand.
TAATATTTTTAGAGTTGGAAAACTTTATAAAAACACATCTTGATGGCCTGGGACCAAAGAGCCTGTAAGCCATAAAAGGAGTAATTTAACAGGGCAAGCGACTAGCTGCTTAATGAGACTTAGAATGGGCATCTATTTGGCCACAATGAAAAGCAAACCCGTTGACCAGAAGGGCTGCTAGTTAGATGCTTGTAGTTTCCTTTGAGACAGGGCTCGGAGTATTTTCCTTGCTGTTGTCTTATAGCAATTAGGCAGTTCTTTTAATAGGCCTGCACCCAGGTTTATCATCTGGAAATCAGGTTGTGTTTTGAGATTTAACAAAGCTTTGTGCTTTGGTCCTTTTGTTTGAAAGGTATTCTAAAAATGCAGTCCTTTCCAACCTAAAATAGTTACATTGGCAATAGCAGCCCCTGGTGGCACAGAGGTGATTTTCTTTTATTGGTCACCTTGGTGTTTTGGAATCTGTAGGCTCAGGCAGGCCCTGTGTTAAAAAAGCAAAATTCAACTCAGTAAGTTTTAAAGATCTTATTGGCTTTCTTCATTGATTGATGAATCAGGCAGCATCCAGTCAAGCAAACAGAAAGTACAATAGCCCCAGGAGCTGTACAAAATAAAAGACTTATAGACAGAAGGGAGCAGGAACATGTGTTGTATTAGACAAAAAAGACTGTTTATTAAAAGATCACCTTTGTTTAGGGGATGGCAGGGATCTACCAGTTTGCTGCTGCTGCTGCTAAGTCACTTCAGTTGTGTCCGACTCTGTGTGACCCCATAGACGGCAGCCCACCAGGCTCCGCTGTCCCTGGGATTCTCCAGGCAAGAACACTGGAGTGGGTTGCCATTTCCTTCTCCAATGCATGAAAAGTGAAAGTGAAGTCGCTCAGTCGTGTCCGACCCTCAGCAACCCCACGGACTGCCGCCTACCAGGCTCCTCTGTCCATAGGATTTTCTAGGCAAGAGGACTGGAGTGGGGTGCCATTGCCAGTTTACCTAAGTAGTATTGATTAGGAGAGTTCCTGATTGGTAATTAAGTCTCATTTTGGTGATGTGACTCCATCCTGGGCCTCCTTAACTTATTTTTAACAAATGATATGTCCAGGTATTACATACACTGCAATGAAAGTTGAATAATGGTAATGATACACAGAATTTCCCCTGTTTCTATTTATTGTGAGGATTAGTTAGACTGGGAGTACTAAGAGAGAGTTCCTAAAGCCAGTGGAAAACTGGCAGGTTTATAAAAGTTTCAGGGGGGTAAATTAACCCCTAGATATCGTAGACTGTATTTGATGTGTATTTGCATTTGGGGGAGAAAATATCTGAGGCTTCTATAAAATTCTGACTTTATCAAAATGTTTAAGAAACACTATGAAAGGTATATAGCTTTTCTCAGTAATGTAGAACAAGTGTTCTTTAAAGCTTTTTGTTAAAAGAATTCTGATTTTAAGACATAGTTATCTTTTAAAAAAACTGAAATAGTTGATTTACAGTATTGTGTTAGTTTCAAGTATAGAGCAAAGTGATTCAGATACACATTTTTTCCAGATTATTTTCCATTATAGGTTATTCAGTTCAGTTCAGTTCAGTTGCTCAGTCGTGTCCAACTCCTTGTGACCCCATGAACCGCAGCACGCCAGGCCTCCCTGTCCATCACCAACTCCCAGAGTTTACCCAAAC
>NW_011495048.1:7805715-7806079 GCF_000754665.1 Bison bison bison
TGAAAGTGTTAGTTGCTCAGTCATGTCTAGCTCTTACAGTTGTATCTGACTCTTTGTGATGCCATGGACTGTAGCCCATCAGGCTTCTCAGTACATGGAATTCTCCAGGCAAGAATACTGAAGTAGATAGCCATTCCCTTCTCCAGGGGATCTTCCTGACTCAGGGATTGAGCCTGGGTCTCCTCCATTGCAGGCAGATTCTTTACTGTCTGAGCCACCAGGGAAGCCTCTGTGTGTGTGTGTGTGTGTGTGTGTGTAGTGGTTTAGTCACTAATTTGTGTCCGACTCTTGTGACCCCATGGACTGTAGCCCACCAGGATCCTCTGTTCATGGGATTCCCCAGGCAAGAATACTTGAGTGGGCT
>NW_011495048.1:7806179-7814070 GCF_000754665.1 Bison bison bison
CCAACCATCTCATCCTCTGTCGTCCCCTTCTCCTCCTGCCCACAATCTTTCCCAGCATCAGGGTCTTTTCAAATGAGTCAGCTCGTCACATCAGGTGGCCAAAGTATTGGAGTTTCAGCTTCAGCATCAGTCCTTCCAATGAACACCCAGGACTGATCTCCTTTAGAATGGACTGGTTTGATCTCCTTGCAGTCTAAGGGATTCTCAAGAGTCTTCTCCAACACCACAGTTCAAAAGCATCCATTTTCCTGCACTCAGCTTTCTTTATAGGTCAGCTCTCACATTCATACATGATTACTGGAAAAACCATAGCCTTGACTAGACAGACCTTTGTTGACAAAGTAATGTCTCTGCTTTTTAATATGCTGTCTAGGTTGGTCATAACTTTCCTTCCAAGGAGTAAGTGTCTTTTAATTTCATGTCTACAATCACCATCTGCAGTGATTTGGGAGCCCCCCACAAATAAAGTCAGCCACTGTTTCCATTGTTTCCTCATCTATTTGCCATTATAGAATATTGAATAAAGTTCTCTGTGCTATACAGTAAATCCTGTTGCTTATCTAATTTGGTATAGTAAATTGTACCTGTTGATCCCGTAATCCTAATTTATCCCTCCCCTGCTTTCCCCATTAGTAACCATGAGTTTGTCTTCTGTGTCTATGAGTCTATTTCTGTTTGGTATATAAGTTCATTTGTATCATTTCTTTTTTAGATTTCACATATAAGCAATACTACATATTTGTCTGACTTACTTCACTTAGTATGATATTCTCTAGGTCCAACCATGTTGCTCTAAATGGCAATATTTCATTTTTATGGGTGAGCAATATTTGTGTGTGTGTATGCAAAGTAAAGTGAAAGTGTTAGTTGCTCAGTCATGTCTAGCTCTTACAGTTGTATCTGACTCTTTGTGATGCCATGGACTGTAGCCCATCAGGCTTCTCAGTACATGGAATTCTCCAGGCAAGAATACTGAAGTAGATAGCCATTCCCTTCTCCAGGGGATCTTCCTGACTCAGGGATTGAGCCTGGGTCTCCTCCATTGCAGGCAGATTCTTTACTGTCTGAGCCACCAGGGAAGCCTCTGTGTGTGTGTGTGTGTGTGTGTGTGTAGTGGTTTAGTCACTAATTTGTGTCCGACTCTTGTGACCCCATGGACTGTAGCCCACCAGGATCCTCTGTTCATGGGATTCCCCAGGCAAGAATACTTGAGTGGGCTACCATTTCCTTCTCTAGGGGATCTTCCAAATTCAGGGATTGAACGCACATCTGCATTGTAGGTGGATTCTTTACTGTCTGAGCTATCAGGGAAGCCTGTGTGTGTGTGTGTGTGTGTGTGTGTTATGTATATGTATACATATATAAATGTAACGTATATACTACATCTTCCTAAACCAGTTATCTCTTGATGGGCCCTTTATTTATTTCTATTGACCACACAGTGCAGCTTACGAGAGCTCAGCTCCCTGAGCAGAGATTGAACCTGGGCCACAGCAGTGAAAGCCTGAATCTAACCATTAGGGCACTAAAGAGCTCCCGATGGGCACTTCAATATATCATTTCATTAAATAACTTTTTATTACAACAGTATTACATGTACACTGTACGGTTCAGTTCAGTTCAGTCGCTCAGCCATGTCTGACTCTTTGTGACCCCATGAACTGCAGCATGCCAGGCCTCCCTGTCCATCACCAACTCCGGGAGTTTACCAAACTCATATCCACTGAGTCAGTGATGCCATCCAACCATCTCATCCTCTGTTGTCCCCTTCCCCTCCTCCTTCCATATACTGAGAAGCCTGTCTCGTCCCCTCAATCTTTCCCAGCATCAGGGTCTTTTCAAATGAGTCAGTTCTTCACATCAGGTGGTCAAAGTATTGGAGTTTCAGCTTCAACATCAGTCCTCCCAGTGAACACTCAGGACTGATCTCCTTTAGGATGGACTGTTTGGATCTCCTTGAAGTCCAAGGGACTCTCAAGAGTCTTCTCCAACACCACAGTTCAAAAGCATCAATTCTCCTGTGCTCAGCTTTCTTTACAGTCCAATTCTCACATCCATACATGACCACAGGAAAAACCATAGCCTTGACTAGACAGACCTTTGTTGACAAAGTAATGTCTCTGCTTTTTAATATGCTGTCTAGGTTGGTCATAACTTTCTTTCCAAGGAGTAAGCTTCTTTTAATTTCATGGCTGCAATCACCATCTGCAGTGATTTTGGAGCCCAGAAAAATAAAGTCAGCCACTGTTTCCACTGTTTCCCCATCTATTTGCCATGAAGTGATGGGACCGGATGCCATGATCTTAGTTTTCTGAATGTTGAGCTTTAAGCCAACTTTTTCACTCTCCTCTTTCACTTTCATCAAGAGGCTCTTTAGTTCTTCTTCACTTTCTGCCATAAGGGTGGTGTCATCTGCATATATGAGGTTATTGATATTTCTCCTGGCAATCTTGATTCCAGCTTGTGCTTCATCCAGCTCAGCATTTCTCATGATGTATCTGCATATAAGTTAAATAAGCAGAGTGACAATATACAGCCTTGACGTACTCCTTTTCCTATTTGGAACCAGTCTGTTGTTCCACACCCAGTTCTAACTGTTCATACAAGTTTCTCAAGAGGCAGGTCAAGTGGTCTGGTATTCCTATCTCTTTAAGAATTTTCCACAGTTTGTTGTGATCCACACAGTCAAAGGCTTTGGCATAGTCAATAAAGCAGAAATAGATGTTTTTCTGGAACTCTCTTGCTTTTTTGATGATCCAGCAGATGTTGGCAATTTGATCTCTGGTTCCTCTGCCTTTTCTAAAACCAGCTTGAACATCTAGAAGTTCACGGTTCACATATTGCTGAAGCCTGGCTTGGAGAATTTTAAGCATTACTTTACTAGCGTGTGAGATTAGTGCAATTGTGCAGTAGTTTGAGCATTCTTTGGCATTGCCTTTCTTTGGGATTGGAATGAAAAATGACCTTTTCCAGTCCTGTGGCCAGTGCTGAATTTTCCAAATTTGCTGACATATTGAGTGCAGCACTTTCACAGCATCATCTTTCAGGATTTGAAATAGCTCAACTGGAATTCCATCACCTCCACTAGCTTTGTTCGTAGTAATGCTTCTTAAGGCCCACTTGACTTCACATTCCGAGATGTTTGGCTCTAGGTGATTGATCAGACCATCGTGATTATCTGGGTCGTGAAGATCTTTTTTGTATAGTTCTTCTGTGTATTCTTTCTCCTCTTCTTAATGTCTTCTTCTTTGCACACTGTAGACATTTAGAAAAATCAGGTTAGCAGAAAGAAGCAAATAAAAGCCATTTGCTCAGATATATACTTCATAACCATTTTGGTGACTAACCTGGGTTTTTCTAGGCAGGTTGATAGATTCAACTCTATAAACCCAAGGAACATGTTGCAATATAAGTAACAAGCATTAGTATTACTAATGTATAAAAAGCATTTAGAAATCACTGAAGTGACAAACCTCTATAGAAGATGGACAAGGAAATGGGAAGAAATACAAGTAGTCAATCAGTATATATAAAAAGTCCTCACATAAAGATGGTTGTTTAAAACAAGACAGCAGGACCCAAATGGAGTCCCTTATGCTAAACAAGCTCCACATCACCAAACTGAGAATTACTGTTTCAGCTCTCAAGAAATGGTATCTTAAACCAGTCAATTAGGAATCGCCTAATTGGCACCCGACTCCAGTACTCTTGCCTGGAAAATCCCATGGATGGAGGAGCTTGGTAGGCTGCGGTCCATGGGGTCGCTAAGAGAGCGACTTCACTTTCAGTTTTCATTTTCATGCATTGGAGAAGGAAATGGCAACCCACTCCAGTGTTCTTGCCTGGAGAATCTCAGGGGCGGGGGAGTCTGGTGGGCTGATGTCTATGGGATCGCACAGAGTCGGACACGACTGAAGCGACTTAGCAGCAGCAATCAGCACTAGTTAGGTAATCTGCCTGATAGATCCTTGACATCCCCTAAAGGAAGATGACCTTGTTAATAACCAACCTGATTTTTGTTTTGAGGTATAACTTGTTCTCACTCCCTTTTGCCTATAAAAATCTTTCATTTTTGTACAGCTCCTTTGATCACCTTTCTAGCTAAGATTGGATGCTCCCCTATTCATGAATTATTAAATAAAGTAATAAGATCTTTAAAATTTACCAAGTTGAATTTTTTTAACAGTTCAAAAGGTACAAACTTCCATTTTTAAAATAAATAAATCCTGGACTTCCCTGTTGGTACAGTGGATAAGAATCTGCCTGCCAATGAGGGGACATGGGTTCTACTCCTGGTCCTGGAAGAATCCGTCCTGGAGCCTGTGCTCTGCAACAAGAGAAGCCACTGCAGTGAGAAGCCTGCACTCCACAGTGAAGCATAGCCTCCACTCGCCGCATCTAGAGAAAGCCTGCACACAGCAACAAGACCCAGTGCAGTCAAAAATCAATAAAATAAGTCCTGGGAATGTAATGTACAGCATGTAATTATAGTTAGTAATACTGTATTGTTTTTTTATTTATGGCTGAGCTGTAAGGCTTGTGGGATCTTAGTGCCCTGACCAGGGATTGAACACAGGCCCTTGGCCACAAAGGTGAGTCCTAAGAGTTGGATTGCTAGGGAATTCCCAAGAATTGCTAAGAGAGTTAATTTAAAAAATTCTCATCACAAGGAAAAAAAAATGCAGCTGTGTGGTGATGGATGTTAAATAGACTTACTCTACTGATCATTTACAGTACATACAAATATAGAATCATTATGTTGTATGTTTGAAACAATGTTATATTGTCAATTATATAGATTAAAAAACATTCACTCTCAAAATTTAAGAAATGCGTATTAAAGCAATAATATTTCTCATGTATCAGATGGCAAAGATTATAAAGAATAGTATTAGTCAGTGTTAGTAAAGTATCATGGAAATAAATGCCTACAGCTTTTCTGTTGGGTAATTTGGAAGTCATGTGCTTAATAGTGCTTTTTATCCACTTACCACCCTTATATTACTTTTTCCCTTACACGGACCATTCTCTGCAACTCCTGCAGGCACACTTAACAGAATGTATAGTTTATTTCTAGATTTGTTTTTCTTTGAGTTGTGAAAGCATCTCTGAATTTGCTTTTTAGAAAATTAATTCCTTTAGGGAAAGAAATACCTTACATCTTTTCTAGAACAAAGAATACCTCCTGACTTCAGGTAAATGATGGGTAGATATTAAAGTAGTCTAGACCAGTGATTCTCAACCAGATGGCACTACTTTGAAAGGGGTATTTCAATTGTCCCAATTATGGAAGAGGAAGAATGGCCCAGGCCAGACAGGCACCAGGAATACAAAATGTCTTGCCATGCAAGGGACACTCATGTAGGTGAAAAACCTACCTTTTTGTTATTGTCTGAGCCTGAAATCTAAAAATTATACATTGAAATGCATGTATTATAACTTATTTTCCTTTTATTTTTGTCCTAAATTATGGTTAAGTCATTGATTTTAAGTTGAGATATAATTCACATACTATTGAAGTTCATATTCTTTTAAAGTTACAATTCAGTGGGTTTAGTATATTCACAAAGTTGTACAATGATAGCCACTAATTCTAGAATGCTTTCATCATCCCCAAAAGAAACCCACTGATAGTCATTCCTCATTCCCTACTCCTCTAGTTCATCTACTTTCTATCTCTATGTTTCTACCTGTTTTGTACATTTCATATAAACAGGATCGTGCAATATCTGGCGTTTTGTGGTTGTCTTCTTTCACTTAGCATTCTTTTAAGGCTCATCTATGTTGCAGCATGTATTGGTAACTCATTCTTTTTTTTTTAATTTATTTATTTTTAATTGAAGGATAATTGCTTTACAGTGTTGTGTTGGTTTCTGCCAAACATTGAATGAATCAGCCATCAGATCAGATCAGATCAGTCGCTCAGTTGTGTCCGACTCTTTTCGACCCCATGAATTGCAGCACGCCAGGCCTCCCTGTCCATCACCAACTCCCGGAGTTCACTGAGACCCACGTCCATGGAGTCAGTGATGCCATCGAGCCATCTCATCCTCTGTCGTCCCCTTCTCCTCCTGCCCCCAATCCCTCCCAGCATCAGAGTATTTTCCAATGAGTCAACTCTTCGCATGAGGTGGCCAAAGTCCTGGAGTTTCAGCTTTAGCATCATTCCTTCCAAAGAAATCCCAGGGCTGATCTCCTTCAGAATGGACTGGTTGGATCAGCCATAGGTATACATATGTCTGGGGCTTCCCTGATGGCTCAGATGGTAAAGAATCTGCCTGTAATGCGGGAGACCTGTGTTTGATCCCTGGGTTGGGAAGATCCCCTGGAGGAGGGCATGGCAACCCACTCCATTATTCTTGCCTGGAGAATCCCATAGACAGACTGGTGGGCTACAGTCCATGGGGTCACAATGAGTTGGATACAACTGAGTGACTAAGCACAGCACAGCATGCATACATCCCCTCCCTTTTGAACTTCCCTCCCACCTCTCTCCCCATCCCACCCTTCTAGGTTATTACAGAGCCCAGGTTTGAGTTCTGTGAGTCATACAGCAAATTCCTATTGGCTATTTATTTAACCTATGGTAACGTATGCTTCCATGTTACTCTCTATATACATCCCACCCTCTCCTTCCTCTCCCGTGACCGGGTCCATAAGTCCGTTCTCTATGTCTGAGTCTCCATTGCTTCATTTATTTTTATTTATTTTGCTGCACAGGATCTTCAATCTTTGTGGCATGCGGGGTCTTTTGTGGTGACATATGGACTCTTAATTGCAGCATGTGGGATCTAGTTTCCCAACCAGGGATTGAACCAAGGGTCCCTGCATTGGGAACCCAGAGTCTTAGCCACTGGACCAGCAGGGAAGTCCTGTAACTCATTCTTTTTTATTGGTGAATAATACATTGATTTTTGGAAATTATTTGGGCAGGAAGTTATATTATCTATGAACTTTATTTCAGGCTAGCAAAGAGTTTACAAAATATTTGTTATAGAAAGGAACATTGAATAAGAGGCACTAAGCTAGCTGGAAACACAAGACCATGTGTGTAAAAAGGTAGTTAACAACCTAAGCAGACATATTATCAAGGTAGAGTCAAATTTTCGGGGACGAAAGATACACAGGTAAGGATTAGGCAGAGATCAGATTTGAGTGATAGATCCTATTCAGTTAAAGGGCTGGCAAAGCCTGGAGGGCGAAACAGCCACCCAAAACTTAAACCGCCACCGGCATAGCATGCTACTCCATCTAAAGTAATCTTCACCGAGTAATTTCCTCTCTGAGTAGGCCCTGGGGTTGAAGAGGGAAATCAGCAGAAGCAAAATGAGGGGTCTGCAACCTAATGAATTGATAGCTCCGCATTGGCAAATGTAAGGGTTGTGTTTTGCAGAGCTTGTTATTGTTGTTCAGTCGCTACGACCTGTCCGACTCTGTGATCCCATGGACTGCAGCACGCCAGGCTTCTCTGTCCATCACTATCTCCCTGAGTTTGCTCAAACTCATGTCCATTGAGTCAGTGATGCCATCCAGCCATCTCATACTCTGTCGTCCCCTTCTCTTGCCCTCAAGTTTTCCCAGCATTAGGGTCTTTTTTTTTTAAGAATGTAGAATATTTTATTAACAATTTTTATACTGATTACATTTTGAAATGGTAATACCTTGGGTATATTTTGTTAAATAAAAAGGGTCTTTTACAATGAGTCAGCTCTTCGCATCAGGTGCAGAGCGGGGAGCTGCCAACAGCGACCTCTGCTGGCACTGCGCCGCCACTTTCCTCTCGCGCGTTCGTCCAGCAGTTTAGGCCCGTCTCGGCTGCCGTAGCGCGGTCGCGCTCAGCTGTCGGTGGTCTCTGCTAACCATGGCGGCCGGACCTTGAGGGTCTTAGTGG
>NW_011495048.1:7814170-7825211 GCF_000754665.1 Bison bison bison
TCTGCTAACCATGGCGGCCGAACTTGAGGGTTCTAAGTGCCTGAGTGGGCTGTTGAGCGGCCTGGCTCAGGATACTTTCTACGGGCACCCGGGCATCACCGAGGAGCTGCTGCGAAGCCAGCTGTATCCGGAGGTGTCACTTGAGGAGTTCCGCCCCTTTCTGGCGAAGATGAAGGGGATTCTTAAGGTACCGCTTCTCTCCGCAGCCTTCGGTGCGGAGCCGAGTCTCTTCCCCGCCGTCCTCCGACTGGTCCCCTCCGAAGCCGAAAGGCTTCCCTCCTCAGACCTCCACTCCAGGGGCTCCATGTTATGCTTCATCAGGTCCCCGGCGCTCGCTCTGTCGCCTCTTCTCACTTTCTGAGGGCTCCCGGCAGCAGTGCTGACGGATACCCACCGAAGACTCGGGTTTTGTCTCCAGGCACTTCTCTGTTGTGTAGGTCACGATTTCGAGTTGCCTCTGCAGATCTCTGCGCTCCATACTTTTTAATATTAAGAGCGATCAAGCCAGCAGTTTTCCTGGGCCGTTGAAGTGTTCAAGAGTGTTAATGGTCAGGTGTTTGCCGGGATAAGGGGTGGATTAGCCCGAGGGAACCCCTGTCAAGCAGTATACTGTACGGTTAAGAAAGCACGTTCATCAGCTTGAAGTCAAAGCGTAGCTCAGCCTTTCCCAGTAAAAATGCAATGCGAGCCAAACGTAACAACTTTAAAATTTCTAGTAGCCGCACTAAAAAAAAGTAAAAAGAAAAACGTGAAACTTATTTTAATATTTAACCCAATATATCCAAAGTATTTTTTCCCATGTAATCAATATACAAAATATTAATGAAATGTTTTATATTAGTTTTTTCATTAAGTCTTTGAAATCTGGTGTATATTTTGCATTTAAAGCACATGTCAAATTGGACTAGTCACTACTGCAAGTGCTCAACAGTCATACGTGGCTAATGGCTACCTTATTGGACCATACTGGATTAGACTAGGAACTAGCAATAGGACGGAATCTAGTAATGAAGTATACTCAAGAGATAATGTGTAGAAATATATTTTTTGGGGGGCTTTTTATGTGTTAGGAATTCTTTTAGACATTTTCTGTTTTGTTTGTTTCTTGCAAAAACCTTATGTGGTAGGTACACCCCCATTTTAAAGATTGGGAAACAGGCTCTGGGAGTCTAAGCATTTAGCCTCATGGTTACACTGATTAAAATCAGTGTTGAAATTTTATCTGTTATCCTTTTGCACTTGCTGTGTTTCAGAACTGCTTATGATACCTTAAAGGGCAGTTGTGTTTCTTTTTTTAAAAACTGCTTTTGCTTATAGGATTTGAATCTGGAAAAAGAAAACCAAAGCAATTATTGAAAAGAAAGTAAATGGATTGTCTTATTGAAATGTAAGGAGTAATATATGTGATTCTGGACATTTTAAGTAATTTTAGTTATGATGAGTCACTAGTGAAAGTCTTCTGTTTCTATCAAATGTTACTCTTAAAGTGATAAGAAAAGATTTCTTAGAGAATTTGACATCTTACCTGAATTTCTGGTGTTTTGCTAGGCCCATAAGGGAATGAGGATAAGGGACTGAAGGCCGAAAAGTAAGAACAGCACAATGTTTTAGAATCTCTAAATATTGGGGGATATTTTGAATCTTTTGTTATGACAAAAATTGAAGTATACTGAGAAAGAATATTATGGAAACTGTCCTTTATTTTCTTTAAAATACATTGCCGTGTAATATCTAGATCTTGCTCTCACTGTTCTCAGTCCGCTGCCTGAGGCTGGATTGAGTAGCAGGACTCTTGGTATTGGGAGTAGAACTGAAGATTTGCCTGTGCTTCACAGCTCTGCACAGATAATTGGTTTGAGGTAGGAAGGGAAAAAGCCTTTGATTGGTTGACTTAGGGCTGCAACTATGGGCTCAGGGTAACATCAAGTTCCAGTCTCATTTACCTTGTAAGAACCACTGAGGGATAAACATCTCTAATTCTTATGAAAATGTAAAAAGTAAATATGAATTTAAACAAAAAGGTTTCAAGCAGAGATAGAATGTCCATCTGCAATAGAAGAGAACATACACAAATAAACATTATACAAGGATACATAGTATTTGGAAATAGAGGTCTGAGTGGTCTACTATGGACAGAAAAGAGATATTAGCTGTTTCTGGCAAATTTCTTGGAGATGCCATTTTTGTTGCTCTTGAAGAAAGTATAGAGTATTTTAGATTAAAATGAAGGGCAGCCATATAGGGCATGTAGGCTGAGAAAATAGCAGAGGTGGAGCAGGAAAATGTAGAGCAGATTCAAGAAATGGTGAACAGTCTGATTTGACCAATGCATGGCCATACCCAGTTTGGAGTACTGGTTGAGGCGGCAAGAAAAAAATGAAACTACTTTTTATTCCTTTATTCCTACTAACTTTTTCCTGCTTTTTAGCAGCTTATACTTTTTTCCCCTTCAATTAAAAAAATTTTGGTAAAATACACAAAACATAAAATTTATCATCTTAACCATTTCAAAGTATACAGTGCATTGGTATTAAATACATTGATAATTTGTACATCCATCACAACCATCTGTATCTATAACTCTTCACCTTGTAGAACTGAAACCCTTACCCATTAAACAGTAACTCCATATAAATCACATCTCACTCCCTGACCAGTGCCCTCCATTTTACTTTGTGTCTTTATGATTTTGATTACTCTAAGTGTCACATATAAGTGGAGTCATACAGTATTTGACTTTTTTTGTGACTGGATTATTTCATTCCAGCATGCTCTCTTTCAAGTTCATCCATTTTATGGTGTGTGTCAGAAATTCCTTCCTTTCAAAGACTAAATAATAGTCCATTGTATGTATCAGGATGCACCACATTTTGCTTATGCATTCATCTGTCAGTGAACACTTAGGTTGCTTCCTTGCTTTAGCTGTTGTTAATAGTGATGCTATGAATATGGGTGTGCTAATACCTCTTTGAGACCCTGCTTTCATTTCTTCTGGGTATATACCCAGAAGTGGAATTGCTGGATCATATGGTAATTCTATTTTTAATTTTTGAGAAACTGCCATCCTGTTTTCAACAGCAGCTGTGTCATTTTACATTCCTACCAACAGTGTACAAGAATTCCAATTTCTTCACATCCTTATCAGCACTTGTTATTTTCTGTGTGTGTCTGTATGTATATTTTGACGGTAGCCATACTAATGACTATGAAGTGGGCAGGGTATACGTTTTTACATAATGATGACTGCAGAAGTCAGAACAGTTTTTTCTTCTGTCTATGGAGTCTCAACAATCTTGAATTCAACATTCAAGGCTAGAATGAAACATGCAGGCTAGAAGAAAAGCAGTGAGGAAAAATACTAAAGAAAAAAAATGTAGGAATCTAAACAGAGGGGAAAAAAACTAAGGATAAAAATGAAGTAGTGTCATACCTTTCAGTGATCTATAGAGCATCAAGTTCTATAAAGAGAGTGAAAATGAAGAGGGACAACAGAAGTAGGAGGAAAGGAAGGAAGGGATGTGTAACTCCCAGCAGGGAATAGGCAGTGGGTATATGTTAATAGTCTCCTTGTTGCCAGCTGCCTGCCTTCATTTATTCATAGGCTGTGTTTCAAGTTCAGCTGCTTCCTGAGCTGTAGCCTTTCCCTCTAACCTTCACATTCTGTGCCCAGGTGTAGTGTACTGATTGCTCACATTTGTACTGGTCCCTGTTTTCCACTTGAACTGGAGCTTTTCTACCCTACTTGGCTGGGACATGAACCCTCTGGAGCTTTGTTTGTTGATAACAGAAGGGCAAACCCTTTATCAGTGTGTGGATACATGAAGCTGACTATCCACTTGCTTTAGTTTTATTTTTTGGTATCTCCTGAGAAGCAGTGAAATCAGTGATTTGAGTTTGGTGTATTTAGTTAGGGAAATGACATCCTATATAAATAGGATGCCATTTTTATCTAATTTTTTTTGCTCATATTTATAATTTCAACTTCTCATAGATATGTGTTTGCTTAATCTCGGTTTCTTGCTTCTGCTGTTAACCTCGCAGGGATGCTCCTCAATTCTAGTTTACTAGAATTCTGAAGAAAGATCTTAACTACGAAGCTGGATCACAGTTTGTACGCTTATGTTCTGTATTCACTACTGCCCTCTGTTGGTGATGATATTATATTTCCTCACCGAAACTTCATATTAAACAAAAATTTTTAATGAAAATTCTATTGAGTTTTGTTTCGTCTGTTGTTGATATAGGGCTTCCCCAGTGGTTTAGCGGTAAAGAATCTGCCTGTGGTGCAGGAGGTGCAGTTGACACAGGTTCAGTCTCTGGGTCAGGAAGATCCCCTGGAGGAGGACATGGCAGCCGATTCTAGTATTCTTGCCAGGAAAATCCTATGGTCAGAAGAGCTTCTCAGGCTTCAGTTGTGGGGTTGCAAAGAGTTGGATGCAGCTGAGCGTGCGTGCACACATGCATGCACACACACACACACATACATTGTTGATATAATTCTTTGTTCACATTGTCAATCAAAAGTTAATTTTGCCATTTCTCTTTTTTGCTATCATTTTTTTTAAATTGAAGTATAGTTGATTTACAATTATTAGTTTCAGGTGTATAGCATAGTGGTTGAATATTTTTATAGATTATACTCCATTTAAAGTTATTAGAAAATAATGGCTATATTTTCCTGGGCTGTACAATCTATCCTATTGCTTATTTTATTTATTGCTTGTAAGATTCAGTCTCTATGGTGGCTCAGATGGTAAAAGCAACTGCCTGCAGTGTGGGAGACCTGGGTTTGATCCCTGGGTCAGGAAGATCCCCTGGAGAAGGAAATGGCACCCCACTCCAGTACTCTGGCCTGGAAAACTCCATGGATGGAGGAGCCTGGTGGGCTACAGTCCATGGGGTTGCCAAGAGTCGGACATGACTGAGTGACTTCACTTTCACTTTTCATCTTCTCTATAATTTGTATTAAAAATATGTTTAAATTCTGTTTAGAAATCTATAAATACATGCAGCAGTTTATGGTCTGGCTTTCCTGTTCCACTTTTGTCTCCTACAGTCTGCCTCCTACCTCCTACAGCACAGCTACCAGTGAACCTCGTTTTCTCCCCAACTTTATTGAGATATGTCAAATAAACCAGTGATCTTTTTAAAACATACATCATACCTACTAACTGCCCTGCTTTCAACCCTGTCATATTCATGAGCTTAAAATAAGATCCCGTCCTTTTTACCATAGCCTATAGTTTCCTGTGATCTCACCGTTACCAGTTTCTCTGATCTCATTGTCTTATTCCAGCCCCACTAACCTTGTCTTTAAACCTGTTAGGTGCTTTCTGAATCTGTTCAGGACCTTTGCAGGTAGTTGTCCATATGCCTGCATTGCTTTCCCCCAAGATGTTCATTTGGATTGTTTATTTACTTCATTCATTCTCTAGCTAAAAGTGATTTCCTAGGAGGTCTTCCCTGATCCATGCAAACAGCCTCACCCTCCCTCCCCGACTCTTTTTGCCCTGCTTTACTTATTTTCATACCTGTTACTAACTGAAATTATGTATACCCTATTGGAATGCAAGCATTAAGAGGGCAGCACTTTATTATTACTTTTTCCCTTTTTTTTAATCACTAACACCTGAAACTGTTTTGGGCACATGGTATGCATATAATAAAAATCTGTAGAATATGTGAATGGATGGATACTACTTAAATGTGGAGATTGCCATTAAAAAAGTAATCACAGAGAGAAAACCTATATTATTTCTGTATGGGAAGAGCTGGAAGGAATCACACTGTGGAAGGTTATAATCAGGGGTCAGCAAACTATGACCCCTGGGACAAATCTGGCCTGCAGCCCATTTTTATAAATAAATTTTTACTGGAACATGGCCATGTACTCATTCATTTACATCTTGTCTGTAACAGCTTTCACCACTGTAATAACAGAGTTGAGTAGTTGTAACAGAGATCTTGTGGCTTTCAAAGCCTAAGATATATACTACCTGAATCTTTACAGAAGTTTGGTGATTCCTTTCTTAGAATTTGTTCCTAAATTCATGTGTAATACTTGGAAACAATCTTGTATAAATTATACGTTGGTTGCTGCTGCTGATTTAGTTGCTAAATCATGTACGACTCTTTGCGACCCTGTGAACCGTAGCCTACCGGGCTCCTCTGTCCATGGATTTCCCAGGCAAGAATACTGGAGTGGGTTACCATTTCCTTCTCCAGAGGATCTTCCTGACTCAGGGATCAAACCTCTGTCTCCTGCTTGGCAGGTGGATTCTTATACCACTGAGTTGCCAGGAAAGCCCTATTTATTGGTTACTTGATAGAAATCTAAAATAGAAATATTTAAGAAATAGTTATCATTTGGTCTTATGAACTCTTGAGGAATTTCACTAATCTTTTCTTTAGGTCATGAAGCTTGTGGTAAATGAGAAATAAGCTTTAATAATTCTGTAGTACTGCATGTGTTCTTGGTAAGACATAATTTGAATTTGGATTTTTTTCATAGTAAGAGGATGTAAAATTTATGTTTATTAATATAAAATGTATAAAATTAATGTTGTAAGCTTAAGAGTCAAGTTATACCATCAATGTATGAAAACTGGTTTACATTTATATGAGAAAATAACATCAGTAACGTATTAAGATTTAAAGTAGTAAAAGATGAAGAAATATTTATATCTATAAAAACCTGCTTTTGTCTCCACTCCTGAAGCTATGAAAATTTGTAATTTTTTGAGAACTAGATTGACCGGAAAGGAAGACCTGTGGTAATATAGTTTTCGTGTGTCTTATAACAACAGAGATAGGTCTTCCGAAGGATGCTGCATTTAGTTAATTTTCAGTTTTGCAAACATTTAGCTACCTATATGCTTTCCCTTAATACTTTTTATTGTAAATATTATTTAACTTTACAGAAAATATAGAAATCAGATGTGTAAAAACACACAAGTATCATCTGTTGACATCAGTTCAGTTCAGTTGCTGAGTCGTGTCCGACTCTTTGCGACCCCATAGACTGCAGCACACCAGGCCTCGCTGTCCATCACCAACTCCCAGAGTTTACCCAAACTCATGTCCATTGGGTCGGTGATGCCATCGACCATCTCATCCTCTGTCGTCCCCTTCTCCTGCCCTCAATCTTTCCCAGCGTCAGAGTCTTTTCAAATGAGTCACCTCTTTGCATCAGGTGGCCAAAGTATTGGAGTTTCAGCTTCAGCATCAGTCCTTCCAATGAACACTCAGAACTGATCTCCTTTAGGATGGACTGATTGGATCTCCTTGCAGTCCAAGGGACTCTCAAGAGTCTTTTCCAATACCACAATTCAGAAGCATCAATTCTGTGCTCAGCTTTCTTTATAGTTCAGCTCTCACATTCATACATTACTACTGGAAAAACCAAAGCCTTCACTAGACGGACCTTTGTTGGCAAAGTAATGTCTCTGCTTTTTAATATGCTGTCTAGGTTGGTCATAACTTTCCTTCCAAGGAGTAAGCATCTTTTAATTTTATGGCTGCAGTCACCATCTGCAGTGGTTTTGGAGCCCCCAAAAATAAAGTCTGACACTGTTTCCACTGTTTCCCCATCTGTTTCCCATAAAGTGATAGGACCAGATGCCATGAATTTAGTTTTCTGAATGTTAAGCTTTAAGCCAACTTTTTCACTCTCCTCTTTCATGTTCATCAAGAGGCTTTTTAGTTCTTCTTCACTTTGTGCCATAAGGGTGGTGTCATCTGCATGTCTGAGGTTATTGATATTTTCTTCCGGCTGTCTTGATTTCAGCTTGTGCTTCATCCAGCTCAGCATTTCACATAATGTACTCTGCATATAAGTTAAATAAGCAGGGTGACAATATACAGCCTTGACGTACTCCTTTTCCTATTTGGAACCAGTCTGTTGTTCCACATCCAGTTCTAACTGTTGTTTCCTGACCTGCATACAGATTTCTCATGAGGTAGGACAGGTGGTCTGGTATTCCCATCTCTTTCAGAATTTTCCAGTTTGTTGTGGTCCACACAGTCAGAGGCTTTGGCATAGTCAATAAAGCAGAAGTGACGGCGGAGCCTGGTGGGCTGCTGTCTATGGGGTCGCACAGAGTCGAACAGAACTGAAGTGACTTAGCAACAGCAGCAGCAGCGGCAGATATTTTTCTGGAACTCTCTTGCTTTTTCGATAATCCAGCAGATGTTGGCAATTTGATTTCTGGTTCCTCTGCCTTTTCTAAAACCAGCTTGAACATCTGGAAGTTCATGGTTCATGTATTGCTGAAGCCTGGCTTGAAGAATTTTGAGCATTACTTTACTAGTGTGTGAGATGAGTGCAATTGTGCAGTAGTTTGAGCATTCTTTCTTATTGCTGTCCTTAGGGATTGGAATGACAACTGGGCTTTTCCAGTCCTGTGGCCACTGCTGAGTTTTCCAAATTTGCTGGCATATTGAGTGCAGCACTTTCACAGCATCATCTCTTAGGATTTGAAATAGCTCAACTGGAATTCCATCACCTCCACTAGCTTTGTTCGTAGGATTATGAAATAATTATAGTAAACCAAGGGAAATTTAGCAATGCTTGTTTGTAAGCTCTTTTTTTTAGCATTCCTTTGTTTTTGGAGACAAAGAATGGATGTTTCATTCCTCTAGGTATAGTGAGGGCACCTCTCACATGAGGATTTTATGACCTGTTTTAGAGGAGAAGGATTGGTGGGGAGGGCAGGGCGACCTTCCTGCTCTTTATTTCTTAGATTCCTTAACTTTATGATAGTTAATATGCCAGGGTGCCGTAATTTGGGGTAGCATGTCCCCATCACCACCAGCCTCTCTCTCTCTCTTTTTTTAAAATACAAGGCGGTGAGCATACAGTACATAATTTCTGCATTTGACTTTTAAAAAATTTCTTTTTTTTTTTAAATACTATTCTCGAGTATTAGGAATTTAGTGCATTTGTACTCAGCAGTGGAGAGAGTTTTTTTGCAGAAGCTTTTGAAGAACATTATATAGCTGTCTTGTTTTGGGGTATGATGTAAATTGAAGAGGTTAAATTTCTATAAAGGGATACCCTGTTTAATCTTTTTAATACTCCAGTAGTTTGATGTTTTGCATACTGTGGTGTGTGTGTTTACTTTTAGTATTGGTATATGTTGCTGTTATTATTTATTTTAAAAAATTTAATCCTAGTCCTCTGTCATTTTAGCTAACTTGTGTTTGTATGGCAGCTTCCTTTATTTATTTTTTATTTTTTTGGCCATGCCATGCAACTTATGGGATCCTAATTCCCTCACCAGGGATTGAACCTGGACCCTTTCAGCAGTGAAAGCACAGAGTCCCAACCACTGGACTGCCAGGGAATTCCTTGGTATATATTATTTTAAAAGCACAATTTGATTCTAGTTTTGTTGAAAGTATTTATAGTAAAAGCAGAGGCTTAAAAGTGAATTTGATATCAAGTTTATATAACAACTCAAGTTACTGCTCATTAGTGATTTTGTTGTTGTCAAATAATGGTTTTACCAGCTTCACTTTTGAAATTTATCTTGTGGCGTATATGCAGTACTGGATTCTTATGAAAAAGCCCATTGTGAAAATCCATCATGCTTTTGAATGTTGAGTTTTGTTGTCTCTGCAGTACAGTTTTTGGATTTATTATATAATGTAGAAAGATTTTACTATGTAAGATATTTTAAAATCTGTTACTGGCCTCTCTTTTCAAATAAAGAAAAGTACGTAAAGCAGTATCTTTTTGATACTTAACTCACTTTCAGAATGAACTTCACCCATATATGTTTTGAACAATAAATAATAGGTAATAAGTTAAATTAAGTATAAAAAATGGATGCAAAATATCTGATCTTAAAATGTTTAGATCAAGAGACATGAGTAGGAGAGACTGAATGCATTTGACTTATTCTGTCATATTTTCCGGATTCAGTTGTCTTCTGTCTTAACTATAAGCAGTGATTCTCTTTTTCTACTTTAGGTGGCGGTAGAATATTGGCTTGCTAATACACTGATAAAATAGGTTGGAAGCAACATAACATTTAAAATGTTCTTCTTAAATTGTTCTTAGTTTAGAAAACAAAGTTGCCTACTCAATAATAAGAATTTGTTATCCAAAAGAGGTCTAAATATTTGGTTAGATATTTTGAATTTAGAAATATCATTTTCTGGAAAATGTAAAGCTCTGTAAACAGATTCCTTTTGCTACAGTTCTCTAGGTTTTGTGTAAATAAATTTTGCTAATTTCATTGATGATTTTTGAGAATTTTTTAAAATTTAATTTTATTTTTATGTTTTTAATTGAGGTATAGTTGATGTACCATATTATATAAGTTATAGGTGTACAAGATAGTAATTCACAATTTTTAAAGGTTATACTCCTTCTATAGTTACTATAAAATATTGGCTATATTCCCTGTGCTGTACAATATATCCTCGTAGCTAGTTTCTTTTATACATAATGGTTTGTACCTCTTAATCTCCTACCCCATCTTGCCCTTTCCTGACTTTGGAAATTCAGATGATAACTCATGAGATGTATTCCTGCCTCTCTGAAGGACTGGCAAACAACTGTTTGATGTTAGGTTTTTATGTCACTGGACATCATATGATAAAGCAGCAATTGCATATTACCAAGTAGAGTTTGCAAAATATGTGAGTAGACTCAAGTGACCTGTAATGAGGTGTTCTGTAAGCTTTTTTCTTTCTTTCTTAGTTTAGAGTAAAATCCATATTAATTGAAGACCTATTTTTGGTTCTTTTCTCAGAGCAAGTTTCTAGGTCTCCTTTTCTCAAAGCAAGTTTCCAGGTCTGAAAACTTGACTTGGATTGAAGGAGTTCCTGGGTAAGAATATGTATTTTTTAATTTTTTAATTTTAATTTTGGTTATGCTGGATCTTCACTGCTGCATGCGGGCTTTTGCTAGTTAGAGTGAGTGGAGGCTGCTCTCTCATTGGGGAGCGCAGGTTTTCACTGTGATGGCTTCTCTTGTTGGAGCACAGGCTCTAGGCATGCAGGTTTTAGTGGTTGCAGCACGCGGGCTCAGAAG
>NW_011495048.1:7825369-7833918 GCF_000754665.1 Bison bison bison
CTCTACCACCAGGGAAGTCCAGTAGGAATATTTTTAAAGAGAATTTCTATCTTTGATTTACCTATCAAGTGCAGTCAGTCTTGTTTATTCATGGCTTCTGCATCAGAGGATACAGAGGGACAACTATACTGTGCCATTTCATTTAAGAGACTTGAGCATCGGTGACCTGTGGGCACCAAGGGATAGCTGTTTTTACCAAGTCTCTAATATGTTATATGGGCTTCCCTGGTGGCTCAGTGGTAAAGAATCTACCTGTTAATGCAAGAGACATGGTTTCAGTCCCTGGATCAGGAAGATCCCCTGGACAAGGAAATGGCAACCACTCCAGTATTCTTGCTTGGAAAATTCCATGGACAGAGGAGGCTACCATCCATGAGGTCACAAAAAGAGTCAGACATCACTTAGCAACTAAACTAAAAATATGCTGTGTACCCTGTTCTGTTTATAGAAGTGATTATCAGAGCCCATGCCTTGAAGAATCCTGTATTACATGGTAAATGTCATAAGAAAGGCATAAATGATATGTTCTGCTAGAATGGATCCTTATTTATAATCTTTTACTGGGGTCTCCTGCATTGCAGGTGGATTCTTTACCAACTGATCTATGAGAACTACAGACATACAATAAGTCACGGGTTTTTTGGTCATAACGCACCTATGTTTTTTGGCTTTAACTTAGAATGTAGTTTTCATAAATTTCAACCTCCATTATGGTTCATCTTTAATGAAAAATTTGTTTCAACTAATTCAGCTTTTTTAAAAAAGCCATATTATAGAAATTTTGGTATGGGTTGTGTTATGTGTGCTGTATATATGATTAAATTAATATCTTTATATGCCAGTGTGAAATTATCTCTGAAAGATACTATTCTCTGTCATGACATCTGATCTCTTCCTCAGTTTTCTGTAGACCTTTGTTTTCTGTCAAACCTCAGCATGAATCAGCCATAGGTATACATATATCCCCTCCTTGAACTCCCTCCCATTTCCTTCCCCATCCCACCCCTCTACGTTGATACAGAGCCCCTATTGAATTTCCTGAAACATACAGCAAATTGCTGTTAGCTATCGATTTTACTTGAACTGTGGTGTTGGAGAAGACTCTTGAGAGTCCCTTAGACTGCAAGGAGATCCAACCAGTGCATTCTGAAGGAGATCAGCCCGGGGATTTCTTTGGAAAGAATGATACTAAAGCTGAAACTCCAGTACTTTGGCCACCTCATGCGAAGCGTTGACTCACTGGAAAAGACTCTGATGCTGGGAGGGATTGGGGGCAGGAGGAGAAGGGGACGACAGAGGATGAGATGGCTGGATGGCATCACTGACTCGATGGAAGTGAGTCTGAGTGAACTCCGGGAATTGGTGATGGACAGGGAGGCCTGGCATGCCGCGATTCATGGGGTTGTAAAGAGTCAGACACAACTGAGCGACTGAACTGAACTGAACTGAATGTAAGTTTCCATGTTACTCTCTCCACACTCTCTCCTCCCCTCTCCCCATGTCTGTAAGTCTGTTCTCTATGTCTGTTACTCTACTGCTGCCCTGCAAATAAATTCTTTGGTACCATCTTTCTAGATTCCATATATATGTGTTCACATATATGTGTTAGTGTATGATATTTACCGTTCTCTTTCTGACTTACTTCAACTCTGTATAATAGGCTCTAGGTTTATCCACTTTATTAGAACTGACTCAAATGTGTTCCTTTTTATGTCTGAGTAGTATTCCATTGTGTATATGTACCACAACTTCTTTATCTGTTCATCTGTCTGTGGACATCAGGTTGCTTCTGTGTGTCTGAAGTGAAGTGAAGTCGCTCAGTTGTGTCCGACTCTTTGTGACCCTGTGGACTGTAGCCTGCTGGGCTCCTCTGTCCATGGGATTCTCTAGGCAAGAATACTGGAGTGGGTTACCACTTCCTTCTCCAGGGCTTCTTCCCGACCCAGGGATTGAACCCAGGTCTCCCGCATTGGAGGCAGACGCTTTAACCTCTGAGCCACCAGGGAAGCCCCTTGTGTCTAGTGAACATTTATTGCACACCTACTGAGTTCCAGATTAAAGATTTAATCTAAAGATCAATGCAAAGAAATAGAGGAAAACAACAGAATGGGAAAGACTAGGGATCTCTTCAAGAAAATCAGAGATACCAGAGGAACATTTATTTCATGCAAAGATGGGCTCGATAAAGGACAGAAATGGTATGGACCTAACAGAAGCAGAAGATATTAAGAAGAGATGGCAAGAATACACAGAAGAACTGTACAAAAAGGATCTTCACAACCCAGATAATCACGATGATGTGATCACTGACCTAGAGCCAGACATCCTGGAATGTGAAGTCAAGTGGGCCTTAGAAAGCATCACTATGAACAAAGCTAGTGGAGGTGATGGAATTCCAGTTGAGCTATTCCAAATCTTGAAAGATGATGCTGTGAAAGTGCTGCAGTTAATATGCCAGCAAATTTGGAAAACTCAGCAGTGGCCACAGGACTGGAAAAGGGCCGTTTTCATTCCAATCCCAAAGAAAGGCAATGCCAAAGAATGCTCAAACCACCACACAATTGCACTCATCTCACACGCTAGTAAAGTAATGCTCAAAATTCTCCAAGCCAGGCTTCAGCAATATGTGAACCGTGAACTTCCTGATGTTCAAGCTGGTTTTAGAAAAGGCAGAGGAACCAGAGATCAAATTGTCAACATCCACTGGATCATGGAAAAAAAAAGAGAGTTCCAGAAAAGCATCTATTTCTGCTTTATTGACTATGCCAAAGCCTTTGACTGTGTGGATCACAATAAACTGTGGAAAATTCTGAAAGAGATGGGAATACCAGACCACCTGATCTACCTCTTGAGGAATTTGTATGCAGGTCAGGAAGCAACAGTTAGAGCTGGACATGGAACAACAGACTGGTTCCAAATAGGAAAAGGAGTATGTCAAGGCTGTATATTGTCACCCTGTTTATTTAACTTCTATGCAGAGTACATCATGAGAAATGGTGGACTGGAAGAAACACAAGCTGGAATCAAGATTGCCGGGAGAAATATCAATAACCTCAGATATGCAGATGACACCACCCTTATGGCAGAAAGTGAAGAGGAACTCGAAAGCCTCTTGATGAAGGTGAAAGAGGAGAGTGAAAAAGTTGGCTTAAAGCTCAACATTCAGAAAACAAAGATCAGGGCATCCGGTCCCATCACTTCATGGCAAATAGATGGGGAAACAGTGGAAACAGTGTCAGACTTTATTTTTCTGGGCTCCAAAATCACTGCAGATGGTGACTGCAGCCATGAAATTAAAAGACACTTACTCCTTGGAAGGAAAGTTATGACCAATCTAGATAGCATATTCAAAAGCAGAGACATTACTTTGCCAACAAAGGTTCGTCTAGTCAAGGCTATGGTTTTTCCTGTGGTCATGTATGGATGTGAGAGTTGGACTGTGAAGAAGGCTGAGCGCCAAAGAATCGATGCCTTTGAACTGTGGTGTTGGAGAAGACTCTTGAGAGTCCCTTGGACTGCGAGGAGATCGAACGAGTCCATTCTGAAGGAGATCAGCCCTGGGATTTCTTTGGAAGGAATGATGCTAAAGCTGAAACTCCAGTACTTTGGCCACCTCATGCGAAGAGTTGTCTCACTGGAAAAGACTCTGATGCTGGGAGGGATTGGGGGCAAGAGGAGAAGGCGACGACAGAGGATGAGATGGCTGGATGGCATCACTGACTCGATGGACATGAGTCTGAGTGAACTCCAGGAGTTGGTGATGGACAGGGAGGCCTGGCATGCTGTGATTCATGGGGTCGAAAAGAGTCAGACACAAGCGACTCATCTGATCTGATCTGATCTGAAAGATTTACTTAGCATGGTCCCACCCATCAGAGCAACACCTGTTTTACCCCACAGCCAGTCCCTCCCATCAGGAAGCTTCTATAAGCCTCTTATCCTTATCCAAGAGGGCAGACAGAATGAAAACCACAATCACAGAAAACTATCAAACTTATCACATGGATCACAACCTTGTCTAACTCAATGAAATATGAGCCATGTGGTGTAGGGCCACCCAAGGGTCATGGTGGGGAGTTCTGGCAAAACGTGGTCCCCTGGAGGAAGGCGTGGCAAACCACTTCAACATTCTTGTCTTGAGAACCCCATGAACAGTATGAAAAGGCAAAATGATAGGATACTGAAACATGAACTCCCTAGGTTGGTAGGTGCC
The DNA here is from genome assembly GCF_000754665.1 of Bison bison bison. NCBI lineage: Eukaryota > Metazoa > Chordata > Mammalia > Artiodactyla > Bovidae > Bison > Bison bison. The sequence goes on from NW_011495048.1 coordinate 7,829,583, forward strand.
CAAAATGCTACTTGAGAAGAGCACTGACATAGCTCCAGAAGGAATGAAGAGGCCGAGCTAAAGAAGAAATAGTGCCCAAGTATGGATGTGTTTCGTGGTGAAAGTCCAATGTTGTAAAGAACAATACTGCATAGGAACCTGGAATGTTAGGTCCATGAATCAAGGTACATTAGAAGTGGTCAAACAGGAGATGGCAAGAGTGAACATCGTCATTTTAGGAATCATTGAACTAAAATGGACTAGAAAGGGTGAACTTAATTCAAATGACCATTATATCCACTACTGTGGGCAAGAATCCCTTAGAAGAAATGGAGTAGCCCTCATAGTCAACAAAAGAGTCCAAAATGCAGTACTTGGATGCAGTCTCAAAAATGACAGAGTGATCTCTGTTCGTTTCCAAGGCAAACCATTCAGTATCACAGTGATCCAAGTCTATGCCCCAACTACTGATGCCAAAGAAGCTGAAGTTGAATGGTTCTATGAAGACTACATGACCTTCTAAAACCAAAAAAAGATGTCCTTTTCATCATAGGGGATTGGAATGCAAAAGTAAGAAGTTAAGAGATACCTGGAGTAGCAGGAAAGTTTGGCCTTGGAGTACAAAATGAAGCAGGGCAAAGGCTAACAGTTTTGCCAAGAGAACACACTGGTCATAGCAAACTCTCTCTTCCAACAACACAAGAGACAGCTCTACACATGGACACCACCAGATGCTCAATACCGACATCAGATAGATTATATTCTTTGCAGCCAAAGATGGAGAAGCTCTATACAGTCAGCAAAAACAAGACCAGGAGCTGATTGTGGCTCAGATCATGAAATCCTTATTGCAAAATTCAGACTTAAATTGAAGAAAGTAGGGAAAACACTAGGCCATTCAGGTATGACCTAAATCAAATCCCTTATGATTATACAGTGGAAGTGACAAATAGATTCAAGGGATTAGATTTGATAGAGTGCCTGAGGAACTATGGATGGAGGTTCATAACGTTGTACAGGAGGCAGTGATCAAAACCATCCCCAAGAAAAAGAAATGCAAAAAGGCAAAATGGTTGTCTGAGGAGGCCTTATAAATAGCTGAGAAAAGATGTGAAAGGCAAAGGAGAAAAGGAAAGATAAACCCATCTGGATGCAGAGTTCCAAAGAATAGCAAGGAGATACAAGAAAGCCTTCCTCATTGACCAACGCAAAGAAATAGAGGAAAACAATAGAATGGGAAAGACTAGAGATCTCGTCAAGAAAATTAGAGATACCAAGGGAATATTTTACACAAAGATGGGCACAGTTAAAGACAGAAATGGTATGGAACTAACAGAAGCAGAAGATATTAAGAAGAGGTGGCAAGAATACACAGAAGAACTATACAAAAGAGATCATAATGACCCAGATAACGAAGATGGTGTGGTTACCTACCTAGAGCCAGACATCCTAGAATACAAAGTCAAGTGGGTCTTAGGAAGCATCACTAGGGACAAAGCTAGTGGAGGTGATGGAATTCCCTCTGAGTTATTTCAAATCCTAAAACAGGATGCTGTGAGAGTGCTGCAATCAATAGGCCAGCAAATTTGGAAAACTCAGCAATGGCCACAGGACTGGAAAAGATCAGTTTTCATTCCAGTCCCAAAGAAGGGCAATGTCCACAAATGTTCAAACTACCACACAGTTGCACTCATTTCACATGTTAGCAAAGTAATGCTCAAAATTCTCCAAACTAGGCTTCAACAGTACATGAACTGAGAACTTCCAGGTGTACAAGTCAGTTTTAGAAAAAGCAGAGGAACCAGAGATCAAATTGCCAAGATATGTTGGATCGTAGAAAAAGCAAGATAATTCCAGAAAAACATCTACTTCTGCTTCATTGACTACGCAAGAGCCTTTGACTGTGTGGATCACAACAAAGTGTGGAAGATTCTTCAAGAGATGGGAATACCAGACCACCTTACCTGCCTCTTGAGAAATCTGTTTGCAGTTCAAGAAGCAACAGTTAGAACTGGACATGGGACAACAGACTGATCCCAAATTGGGAAGGACTACGTCAAGGCTGTATTTAACTTATATGCAGAGTACATCATGTGAAATGCTGGGCTGGATGCAGCATAATTTGGAATCAAGATTGCCAGGAGAAATATCAATAACCTCAAATATGCAGATGACACCACCCTTATGGCAGGAAGTGAAGGGGAATTAAAGAGCCTCTTGATGAGGGTGAAAAACAAGAGAGAAAAAGTTGACTTAAAACTCAACATTCAGAAAACTAAGATTATGGCCTCTGGTCCCATCACTTCATGGCAAATGGATGGGGAAACAATGGAAATAGTGAGAGACTTTGTTTTCTTGGGCTCCAAAATCACTGCAGATCATGACTGCAGCCATGAAATTAAAAGACACTTGGTCTTTGGAAGGAAAGCTATGACAAACCTAGACAGTGTATTAAAAAGCAGAGACATTACTTTGCCAACAAAGGTCCGTCTAGTCAAAGCTGTGGTTTCTCCAGTAGTCATGTGTAAATGTGAGAGTTGGACTGTAAAGAAGGCTGAGCGCTGAAGAACTGATGCTTTTAAACTATGCTGTTGGAGAAGACTCTTGAGAGTCCCTTGGACTGCAAGGAGATCCAACCAGTCTATCCTAAAGGGAATCAGTCCTGAATATCCATTGGAAGGACTGATGCTGAAGCTGAAACTCCAGTACTTTGGCCACCTGATGCCAACAACTGACTCTTTAGAAAAGACCCTGATGCTGGGAAAGATTGACGGCAGAAAGAAAAGGGGACAACAGAGTATTAGATGGTTGGATGGCATCATTGATTCAATGGAAATGAGATTGAGCAAGCTCCAGGAGTTGGTGAAGGACTCGGAAGCCTGGCGTGCTGCAGTCCATGGGGTTGCAAAGAGTTGGACACTTTGAGTGACTGAACAGCAACAACAGCAGCTATGTTCCAGGTCCTGTGCTTGGCACTGGAAAAATGAATGAACCAAACTGTCAATTGTCCTGCCTCCCAAACCTCACATTTGGTGAGGCTGGGATATCCTGGATACAGTAAGCAAGAATATGTGCATAAAAGGATGATGGCAGAAAATGTATTCATTTTTTATGTACTGCCTCCCTTTTGCCTCTAATAATGTTTTTTGATCCTTGAAAGTCAATGACAGACACTCCCTAGGATAATGAATCTTAAGTCATTAGTATCTTTGATTTTCTTCTGCTAGATTTTACTTAAAATCAAGGTGATAGATATTAACTTTATATACATTTGATGTTTCGAACAGAATCTCCTAGTATGTTATTTTTACCGTCCAGATTTGGTTGGTATATAATCAGTTTTTTGGTATAGAGATATAAAGTGACTTAATTTTTCTGTTAAGGATTCCACACCTGTACATGAGGTATATATCATACATGAGATTTACTCTTGTTTAGATCTCTTTAATTATCTGTTCCTAAAGTCAGTGGACTTTGTATCTTTTCTGGCTTTTCAGTTAGTTTCCTAGAAAGAACACTTAAATTTTATTTTAAAAAACTTGTTGAGTATTGCATACATACAGAAAGGTACATAAATCACTTGTGCAGCTTAATGAATTTTCCCAAACTGAATATACCTATATAACCAGTGCCTTGATCAAGAAGGCAAATGCTGTCATCACTCCAGAGCCCATCTTATGCTTTCTCTAGGCACCCACCTCCAAGGGAGCCACTCTCTTAACTACTAATGACACAGTTTAGTTTTTTGTTTTTTTTTTAATTTTTAAAATTTATTAAAATTTTTTTTAAAGTATAAATTTATTTAATTAGAGGCTAATTACTTTACAATATTTTATTGGTTTAGCCATACATCAGCATGAATTCACCACGGGGTGTACATGTGTTCCTCATCCTGAACCTCCCTCCCACCTCCTTCCCCATACCATCCCTCTGGGTCATCCCAGTGCACCAGCCCTGAGCATCCTGTGTCATGCATCAAACCTGGACTGGCGATTAGTTTCACATATGATATTATACATGTTTCAATGCCATTCTCCCAAATCATCCCAGCCTCTCCCTCTCCCACAGAGTCCAAAAGACTGTTCTATACATCTGTGTCTCTTTTGCTGTCTCATATACAGGGTTATCATTACCATCTTTCTAAATTCCATATATATGCGTTAGTATACTGTATTGGTGTTTTTCTTTCTGGCTTACTTCACTCTGTATAATAGGCTCCAGTTTCATCCACCTCATTAGAACTGATTCAAATGTATTCTTTTTAATGGCTGAGTAATACTCCATTGTGTATATGTCCCACAGCTTTCTTATCCATTCATCTGCTGATGGACATCTAGGTTGCTTCCATGTCCTGGCT
>NW_011495048.1:7834018-7834253 GCF_000754665.1 Bison bison bison
ATCTCTTCAAGAAAATTAGAGATACCAAGGGAACATTTCATGCAAGGATGGGCTCAATAAAGGACAGAAATGGTATGGACCTAACAGAAGCAGAAGACATCGAGAAGAGGTGCCAAGAATACACAGAAGAACTATACAAAAAAGATCTTCACGTCCCAGATAATCACGATGGTGTGATCACTGACCTAGAGCCAGACATCCTGGAATGTGAAGTCAAGTGGGCCTTAGAAAGCAT
>NW_011495048.1:7834353-7840330 GCF_000754665.1 Bison bison bison
TCCCAAATCATCCCAGCCTCTCCCTCTCCCACAGAGTCCAAAAGACTGTTCTATACATCTGTGTCTCTTTTGCTGTCTCATATACAGGGTTATCATTACCATCTTTCTAAATTCCATATATATGCGTTAGTATACTGTATTGGTGTTTTTCTTTCTGGCTTACTTCACTCTGTATAATAGGCTCCAGTTTCATCCACCTCATTAGAACTGATTCAAATGTATTCTTTTTAATGGCTGAGTAATACTCCATTGTGTATATGTCCCACAGCTTTCTTATCCATTCATCTGCTGATGGACATCTAGGTTGCTTCCATGTCCTGGCTATTATAAACAGTGTTGTGATGAACATTGGGGTACACGTGTCTCTTTCAATTCTAGTTTCCTTGGTGTGTATGCCCAGCAGTGGGATTGCTGGGTCGTATGGCAGTTCTATTTCCAGTTTATTAAGGAATCTCCACACTGTTCTCCGTAGTGGCTGTACTAGTTTGCATTCTCACCAACAGTGTAAGAGGGTTCCCTTTTCTCCATACCCTCTCCAGCACTTATTGCTTGTAGACTTTTAGATAGCAGCCATTCTGAATGGCATGAAATGCTACCTCTTTGTGGTTTTGATTTGCATTTCTCTGATAATGAGTGATGTTGAGCATCTTTTCATGTGTTTGTTAGCCATCTGTACTAATGACATAGTTTAGTTTTGCTTTTTGCGAATCTTATAGTACGTATTCTTGTGTCTGGCTTCTTTCACTCAACATGTTTATGAGATTCAGCATCATTGCATACAGTTGTAGATCATTCATTCTTATTGCTGTAGAGCAGCGGTCAGTAAACTACACCACACAGGCTAAATCTGGCCCCCTGCCTCTTTTTGTGCAGCCAGTGGGCTGAGAATAGTTTCTATGTTTTCTAATGGTTAAAAAAATTTTTGTGACACGTGAAAATTATATGAAATTCAGATTTCAGGGTCCATAATAAAGTGTATGGTTGCTTTTGCTCTACAAGGGCAGAGTTAAGTAGTTGCAGTAGAGATGGGATTGTTGGCAAAGCCTAAACTATTTATTGTCTGCCCTTTACAGGAAAAATTTACGAACTTCTGCTGAATACACCACCCACTCCAGTGTTCTTGCCTGGAGAATCCCAGGGACAGGGGAGCCTGGTGGGTTACCGTCTATGGGGTCACACAGTTGCACACGACTGAAGCAACTTAGCAGCAGCACTGAATACACCAATGTTTGAATATATCACAATATGCTTATCCATTCTACTGTTGATGGGGATTTGATAAGTTTCCAGTTTTTGACTTATAATGGATAGAGAATACTACTTCCCCCCCCAAAAAATAACCATTTTTTTTCTCATGTTTCCTCCATTGAGCAAAGAAACCTTTCTTTTTATTTAAATTTTTAGGTATACAATATAATATCACTGACTGTAGGTACAGTGTTGTGTTTCAGGTCTCTAGAGGTTATTCAACTACTCAACTCAAACTTCATGTCCATTGATTAATAACTCCCCATTACCCCCCTGGCATCACCTTTCCACTCTTTGATTCTATTAATTTGACTGTTTTAGGTTACTCATTCAAGTGGACAAAGACAAGTATTTGTCTTTCTTTGACTGGCTTATATCTCTTAATAATATGTCCTCAGGGTTCATCCATGTTGTTGCATATTGACAAATTCTTTTTTAAGGGTGAATAATAATATTATAATATTGTATGAGGACCATTTTTGATCAAGTCACATACAGGTTGATTTTATAAGCTTTTATATAATTTAATTGAGCTGTATTTTATCCTGACAGATAGATTGGATGTAGGAACCTGTGCCCTCAGGTGTATTTCTTTTGAACTCCTTTATAATGGAGATATGTTCTGCTTTGAAGCTGCAAATAATTAAATATGTTTGTATATTCTTTTCTTCAGGTTTTGTATCTCTGTTATCTCTCATACATTTTAAAGCCTGCCCAATGGTTCTTTAATGGTCTTATGAATAAGTACAGCTAGTGCAGTGTTTATCTTTTCTCTTATTCTTATTTTTCCTTTATTATTAAGACATTTTTATTTCTGCAGGATCAGGACTTTGTCTTCTATTGCAAACCTATGAATTTCAGCTGGTTGTGGGGCTCTGGTTATAATGAAAGATGACCTCTAAGCAATCTGTTTCTTGAAAAGTTTTTTTATTTTTTTTACATAAATATTAATTTAGGAACTTGATTAGCACACTAATCATGTGCTCTTTCCTAGGAGAAGGCTTTATGGTCTGTCAAGAGAAAGGGAAGAATGGGTATTTTCTTTAACTTTGTAATTGCTTCTGGAGACATTCCCATAAACATACCTGAGCTGGCCACAAAATGTTCTTTTAGAAAAGGCTAAATTCTTTTTCCATGAAGTTAAAGGCTAATGTGTTGCTTGGAGTATTTAACAGGAGGAAACTTTCACTGTTCTTCATCATGGATTTTTTTTTCCCCCTTGCTGACAGAGACAGAAGTCCTATACCAAACTGGAAGAACATAGAAGATGAGTAAGTTATTTGGTAAAAGTAACTTGGCAGAATGAAAGCCAATTAATAACCATGCTGCTGCTGCTGCTGCTAAGTCGCGTCAGTCGTATCCGACTCTGTGCGACCCCATAGACGGAAGCCCGCCAGGCTCCCCCATCCCTGGGATTCTCCAGGCAAGAACACTGGAGTGGGTTGCCATTTCCTGCTCCAATGCATGAAAGTGAAAAGTGAAAGTGAAGTCGCTCAGTCATGTCCGACTCTTGGCGACCCCATGGACTGCAGCCTACCAGGCTCCTCCATCCATGGATTTTGCAGGCAAGAGTACTGGTGTGGGGTGCCATTGCCTGAGCTTCTACTAAAGAGTGTAATTTAGAAGCATCCTAAACATTAGGTTGTGACATAAATAGTCACTTAACAACAGATCCAAGTCAGTCTTTGGTTCTCCAATGAATAGAGGGAATCCTAGCCTAAAGAATTTTTACTAGAGAAAATCCTGGCTTTTACTCAGAAATATATTTTCTGTCTTTCATTATAATACTTGAGATAAACATTTGTAATTGTTTAAAACGTGTTACATTCTTGAGTTTAATCGTTTACAGAAGCATTAAAGTGTTATGTAAATATATTCTGTTGGTCATTGTTTCTGAGAATTAAACCAACCCAGCCTTATTTTCGGAGAAGGCAATGGCACCCCACTCCAGTACTCTTGCCTGGAAAATCCCATGGATGGAGGAGCCTGGTAGGCTGCATGCAGTCCATGGGGTCGCTAAGAGTCAGACACGACTGAGGGACTTCACTTTCACTTTTCACTTTCATGCATTGGAGAAGGAAGTGGCAACCCGATCCAGTGTTCTTTCCTGGAGAATCCCAGGGACAAAGGAGCCTGGTGGGCTTCCGTCTATGGGGTCGCACAGAGTCGGACACGACTGAAGTGACTTAGCAGCAGCAGCAGCAGCAGCCTTATTTTGGGGGAAAAGAGTGATTGATGAGTTTGCTTTACCTTTCTTTACTTACCTGGTTTGTGTGTGTGTGCATTTTTTTTTTCTTTTATTGAATGAGAGATTCTTTAAATTCTGTAATTCTTTACAGTTTTCAAAAGTTTCACACATGATATCATGTAATCCCATAATACCCCCCTTTCTCCCACAGCAACCCTATTTTGTCTCTTCGTGTGTGTGTGTGTGTGTGTGTGTATGTATATACCACATCTTCTTTATCCATTCATCTGTTGATGAGTACCTAGGTTGCTTCCATACCTTGCCAATTATAAATGATGCTGCCAGGAACATTCATTTACTTACCTGTTTTGCATGAGTTTTTTTCATCTTAGTCTCTAAGAAGCAGTCCAAAATTGGCAGTGCTATTGCTTTCTTTATTTCTTTTATTAACTTACTAAGTTTCCTTCATTATATGGTCTTTGTTGTTGTTTAGTCACTAAGTTGTGTCCGATTTTTTTGCGACTTCTTGAACTGTAGCTACCTAGTTTTCTCTGTCCATTGGATTTCTCAGTCAAGAATACTGGAGTGAGTTGCCATTTCCTTCTCCAGGGTTATATTTCTGACCAGGGTTTGAACTGGGTCTCCTGCACTGCAGGTAGATTCTTTACTACTGAGCCACCTGGGAAGCTATTATGTAGGTACAGACTGAAAAATTAGAATTTTTGAACCTTTATTTAACTTGAATATTTTTTTCTTATAATGTGTTCTGAAGAGTGTTTTGGACTTAAATTACATTTGTCAGCAGTTTAATAACAGACTGCATAAAAAGAAACATAGGAGATAGTCACTAGGTTTATAGCCAGAAAATGACCGGGTCTTGGCTTATAGTGTTTCATATTATAACATTAGAAAACTTGGTAAATTTTGGTTCTTATCAATGACATGGGATTATTTTTTTTGGAAGAATCTGGTCCAATGCAGGAGGTATCCTAAAGATTTGCCATGAAGACAGAATCTTAAATTCTTGGTCTGTTTTTTTTAGGTTCTGTTTCACTGCTGATTTTTTTTTTTTTAATAGCTTTGTGGCTATTTTATTATCTTATAAAAGTTTGTGAGTTTCAATTTTTTCCCCTTTTGCAGTTTTATGCAACTTGAATTTGATTAAAATGTGGAGTAATTTCAGAGATACTATTAGTTATAATTACTTTAAAAGATCCCTTGTAGACACCTGCCCAAAGACTGTTTATTACCTATGTAGCAGAAGCGTAAGACAGGGGTAGACATCTGATCCCCTTGGCCTGCAAGGAGATCAAACCAGTCAGTTGTAAAGAAAATCAGTCCTGAATATTCATGGGAAGGGCTGATGCTGAAGCTGAAGCTCCAGTACTTTGGCCACCTGATGCAAAGAATTGACTCATTGGAAAAGACCCTGATGCTGGGAAGGATTGAGGGCAGGAGGAGAAGGGAGTGACAGAGGATGAGATGGTTGGATGGTATCACCAGCTCAATGGACATGAGTTTGAACAAGCTCCAGGAGTTGGTTATGGACAGGGAAGCCTGGCATGCTGCATTCCATGGGATTGCAAGGAGTTGGACATGACTGAGTGACTGAACTGAACTGAACTGAGACATCTGTTTGGAGGAAAATGATTAGAATCAAATCAATAGAATCACTATTGACTTTTCATGATTTCTGATTTATCATCTAAATTTGTTCCAGAATCACAAAACTTGTAGATCTTTTTGTTGAGTAACAGTGTAATTTAATATAATCCTAATATAATGTTCTGTAATTAGACTAGGGTAATATGGAAACAGCAAATTGCTTTCAAGATATCTAACCTCAAGAGATCTTTGCTGAAGCAGATACTAGGCTATTCTTTCAGGCTTTCAGAATATGAAGATTTGAAAGCTGGCATGATTAGTAGATTTGGAAATAGAAAACAACACTCTTTCATAGAATATCTTTTAATTGAATTTTATTATTTTGTTATTCTTTCATTATTTTGTTACAATTCTTTATTAAATTGTAAGCCCTTTTAACATTCCACCAGGTTAATTTTCTTCTAACTAGGTAGGTACATTGAATGATAGATAATGCAGAATTTAAGTGGTTACTCTAATCTGATGATGAAACAGGTGTGGGGGTAGGAATCTTTCTTTCATTCCATATTCATTAAACTGTGTGCACAGTATTCTGCCAAGTATTGGGGGAAATAAGAATCATGTAAATCCCCATGGAAAAGAAATGCAAAAAAGCAAAATGGTTGTCTGGGGAGGCCTTACAAATAGCTGTGAAAAGAAGGGAGGTGAAAGGCAAAGGAGAAAAGGAAAGATATAAGCATCTGAATGCAGAGTTCCAAAGAATAGCAAGAAGAGATAAGAAAGACTTCCTCAGCGATCAATGCAAAGAAATGGAGGAAAACAACAGAATGGGAGAGACTGGAGATCTCTTCAAGAAAATTAGAGATACCAAGGGAACATTTCATGCAAGGATGGGCTCAATAAAGGACAGAAATGGTATGGACCTAACAGAAGCAG
>NW_011495048.1:7840430-7841182 GCF_000754665.1 Bison bison bison
TGGAGGTGATGGAATTCCAGTTGAGCTATTCCAAATCCTGAGAGATGATTCTGTGAAAGTGCTGCACTCAATATGCCAGCAAATTTGGAAAACTCAGCAGTGGCCACAGGACTGGAAAAGGGCCGTTTTCATTCCAATCCCAAAGAAAGGCAATGCCAAAGAATGCTCAAACTACCGCACAATTGCACTCATCTCACACGCTAGTAAAGTAATGCTCAAAATTCTCCAAGCCAGGCTTCAGCAATATGTGAACCGTGAACTTCCTGATGTTCAAGCTGGTTTTAGAAAAGGCAGAGGAACCAGAGATCAAATTGTCAACATCTGCTGGATCATGAAAAAAGCAAGAGAGTTCCAGAAAAACATCTTCTTTATTGACTACGCCAAAGCCTTTGACTGTGTGGATGACAACAAACTGTGGAAAATTCTGAAAGAGATGGGAATACCAGACCACCTGACCTGCCTCTTGAGAAGTCTGTATGCAGGTCAGGAAGCAACAGTTAGAGCTGGACATGGAACAACAGACTGGTTCCAAATAGGAAAAGGAGTATGTCAAGGCTGTATGTTGTCACCCTGCTTATTTAACTTCTATGCAGAGTACATCATGAGAAACGCTGGACTGGAAGAAACACAAGCTGGAATCAAGATTGCCGGGAGAAATATCAATAACCTCAGATATGCAGATTTCACCGCCCTTATGGCAGAGAGTGAAGAGGAACTAAAAAGCCTCTTGATGAAAGTGAAAGAGGAGAGTG
>NW_011495048.1:7841282-7847598 GCF_000754665.1 Bison bison bison
AGACAGCTTTTGAACTGTGGTGTTGGAGAAGACTCTTGAGAGTCCCTTGGACTGCGAGGAGATCGAACGAGTCCATTCTGAAGGAGATCAGCCCTGGGATTTCTTTGGAAGGAATGATGCTAAAGCTGAAACTCCAGTACTTTGGCCACCTCATGCGAAGAGTTGACTCATTGGAAAAGACTCTGATGCTGGGAGGGATTGGGGGCAGGAGGAGAAGGGGACGACAGAGGATGAGATGGCTGGATGGCATCACTGACTCGATGGATGTGAGTCTGAGTGAACTCCGGGAGTTTGTGATGGACAGGGAGGCCTGGTGTGCTGTGATTCATGGGGTCGCAAAGAGTCGGATGCGACTGAGCGACTGAACTGACTTTACTGAAGACACTGTATATTTCACAAGAAGCTTGTAGTTACTTGTCTAAAATACCTGACCCACCAAATGATAAGGCTTCATTTTCATCATTAAAATTGCTTAGAAGGATCAAAATTAATCTGTTTAAATTTCACAACTTCTGTTCCTACTTATGTATCTCAGACTTGAAGTAAACAACAAAATAGTCACATGAATACAGTAGAAGGAAGCAAAGTAACCTGTATGATCCGCAAGATGGGATATGGATATGAATTATAAAGATTTTTGCACAATTTGAAATACTGAATTTGATTTCTGTAGTTTGCTACCATTTACTTTTATTTTCTGTTTTATAGTGAATTTGTATTCATTGAGAGTAAATTCACTTAAAAATTAATGGATATAAATCTGGAAGTCTTGGGTCTGAGTCATGGGTTTGGATCAGGCTTTAATTGGGGCAAGCCATTAGAGTTGCTTTTAGTTTCACTAACTCTTAATGTGCTTTGGCTGCCATAACAAAATATCATGAACTGGGAAGCTTAAACAACAGAAATGTATTTCTCACAGTTCTGGAACCTAGGTAATCTTAAGATCAAGGTGACAATAAAGTAGGTTTCATTCTAAGTCCCCTTTTGGCTTACAGGCAACTGCCATTTCACTGTGTGCTCACATAACCTCTTTGTGCATGCGTGCAGGGAGAGAGAGGATGAACTCTCTGGTATCTGGTCTTATAAAGGCACTAATTTGATTATGAGGGCCCCACCCTCATCACCTCATCTAACTCTAATTTCCTCCCAAAGGCCCCATCTCTAGATAATCACATTGAAAGTTAGGGCTTCGACATATAAATCTGGGGGTTGGGGGTGGGGTGGAGACACAGAGTATTACTCTTGTTTGAGGAGGAAATTAATTTTTGTGCTTACTCTTTAGTTTGTGTATAAACCACTTCTTTAGAATTTAACAGGCATAGAATCTTTTAGCTAATGAGTTTGACATTTTCAGATTCATCTAATGAAAACCTGTGGAATGTTCTCATTCTAAAGTCAACCAGATCCAAGTTGTTTTTGCATGGGGAGAGTAAGCAGAGTAGGAACTGGACATCTGTTTAAGCTGCGATAGTGACTTGTTCTTATCTTATCTTTTGACTTTGCTAAAGAAGAAGGTAACAGTGTCTGCTCCTGGGAAACAACTCTGTGTCCTGTTCCCCTTAAAATACAAAGCAAGAGTATGACTTTTCTTTGGACCATGTATGTCTCCTGATACGAAAGCATGCATTTAGTGTTCTTTATAGTAGCTAAGATCCTTGAAACACAGTACTGTTGCTTTTTAAAAAATGTAAATAAGCTTAATTTTTTGGAGCAGTTTTAAGTTCACAGCAGAAAGTACAGAGAGTTCTCACATGCTTCCTGCTCCCACACAGGCACAGCCTCATCTATTCTCAACATCCCCTCCAGAATGGTACATTTGTTACAATAGATGAACCTACACTGACACGTTATTATCACCCAGAGACCATGGTTTACTTTAGGGCTCACTTGTTCATCTCTCTGTTCCCCTTCTCCTTGACAACCACTGGAGGGTTTGTTTTTGTTTTTTGTCTCCATGGTTTTGCCTTTTTTAGAATGTCTTATAATTGGAATCATAGAGCATATAGCCTTTGCAGATTGGCTTCTTTCACTTAGTAATATTCATTTAAGATTCCTCCATATCTTTTCATGGCTTGAAAGCTCATTTCTTTTGAATAACATTGAATTGTCTGGACCTGCCACAGTTTATCCACTGATGCTGAAGGATATCCTGGTTGCTTCTAAGTGTTGTCATTTATTAATACAGCTGCTATAAATACCCATGTGCAGTTTTCTATGTGGATGTAAGTTTTCAACTCATTTGGGTGAATACCAAGGAGTGCAATTTCTGGATCATATGGTTGAGTATGTTTTCTTGTTTGTTTTTCTTTGAGTATATTTGGTTTTGTAAGAAACTGCTTCTCTTTCAAAGAAGCTGTAGTATTTTGCATTCCCACCAGCAATCACTGAAATTTTGCATTGTTTCACATCCTTGCCAGTCTTTGTGTGTCAGAGGTCTGGATTTTGTCCATTCTAATAGATGCATTGCTATTACTTCTTGATTTGGTGGTTTATTTCTGAAAATCCTAGGGACTGCTTGATTGTGTGAAAGTGTTATTAAATATCTTTCATGACAGAGAATATATTTACTCAGAATAGAATCTTATTGCAGTTGCCAAAGAGTCTTAAGTGTCTAAATGTTTATGTTGCTTTAATAGATATTTATACTCTGCCTCCAACTAGGATCACAAATCATATATGCATATAAAGAAGAACTAGAAGGGAACTTTAAAAAGTGATTGTTGGCCTATCTTTTCTTTTTATTAAGAATTATGTTTGTAATAAAATAAAGGAAAGCTTGAATAGTTTACCTTTAGTATGTGTTTTAAATATTTAAGAAATTTGAGTTGATTTTAGTTATAATCCAGGCCTTTTGTTAACTCTTTGTGATATCTGGTTTTTTTTAATACATTATATGGTGAAGCATATTTTTTAAAATTTTATTTATTTTTAATTGGAGTGTAGTTGTTTTATAATAGTGCGTTGGTTTCTGTCATACATCAGCATGAATCAGCCATAGGTATACCTGTGTCCCCTCCCTCTTGAACCTCTCTCCCACCTTCCATCCCATCCTGTGTCTCTAGATTGTCATAGAGCACTGGGTTTGAGCTCCCTGTATTATTTGCCTTGTAAATTCCCACTGGCTATCTATTTTACATATGGTAAAGTATATGTTTCAATGCTACTGTCTCAATTCATCCCACCCTGTTCTTCCCCAGCTGTATCCACAAGTCTCCGTTGCTGTCCTACAAATAGGTTCATTAGTACCATCTTTTTAGATTCCATTTATATATGATGCTTATTTTTCTCTTTCTGACTTACTTCACTCTGTGTAATAGACTCTAGGTTCATCTTCCTCATTAGGACTGACTTCAAATGCATTCCTTTTTATGTCTGAGTAATATTCCATTGTATATATGTACCACACTTTCTTGCATTGACAGGTGGATTCTTTACCACTGGTGCCACCTGGGAAGTCCCTGTACCACAGCTACTTTATCCATTCATCTGTCGACGGGCATCTAGGTTGCTTCCATGACCTAGCTGTTGTAAATAGTGCTGCAGTGAACATTGTGATACTTGTGTCTTTTTCAGTTATGGATTCCTCAGGGTATATGCCCAGTAGTGGGATTGCTGGGTCATAGGTAGATTTATTCCTAGTTTTTTAGGGAATCTCCATAGTGTTTTCCATAGTGGCTGTATCAATTTACATTCCCACCAACAGTGCAAGAGAGTTCCGTTTTCTCTACATCCTCTCCAGCATTTGTTTGTAGATTTTTTGATGATGGCCATTCTGACTGGTATGCAGTGATATTTCATTGTAGTTTTGATTTGCATTTCTCTAATAATGAGCAGTATTGAGCATCTTCTCATGTATTTATCAGCCATCTATATGTCTTCTTTGGAGAAATGTCTGTTTAGGTCTTCTGCCGACTTTTTGAATGGGTTGTTTGTTTTTCTGGTATTGAACTGCATGAGCTGCTTGTATATTTTGGAGATTAATCTTTGTGACATCTATTTTTGTTAGATACATATTTATAAAATCTTCTCTTAAACTTTGTCATTTTTTTTCTCTTTGTTTGATTATATTCCAGAAATATGGCAATTTGATAAGAAATAGAATGTGAGCTACCATAGAGTTTAATGATACTGTATATTTAAAACATTGTTGTTTAAAATACCTTAAAACCATACCTATGGGTCTGTAATTCAGATTATTGATGACTTTTCACCTTAAAACTTTTAAATTCCACCGTTACCTGTATTCTTTTAGGTTCCTTTGAAATTTGACAAATGTTCTCCTGGATTATGTTTTTCTTCAAACAAAACAAGAATACGACTTGAAAATACATTATATTGACAGCAAAAAAACATATAACAAATTATAATCACTTATGTGCTAAATCATCTTACAAGAGAAAAAGATTCAGAATTTAAAATAGAGATTTTGCTTTTATAGGAATTACATTGTAGGAAAGAAGGAGAGGCAGATAGAGGGTGAGCACTGTCATCTCATTTTCTTAGTACATCAAATTAATATTTTTCTTATTTATAAATAGAGGCATGTTTTGTGTGGAGAGGGAGACAAGGGAGTGAATTGACTTACAGAAGGGAGGAGAGTTCTCTTGATCCTCAGAGAATACTTGAATCTCAGGTAGAGGGGGCTAGAGGGCATGAGACCTCATGGTATTCAACCTTGGAAAGGGACAGGGATGGAGCCAGTAGCAACACATGTTAGCATACGTCAGAAAGACTATTTGTTAGCCATACTGGTAACAGACCTTTGAAAGTGAACATTGTGTTTGTCCAGTAAAGCATTATGGATTTATCATTTGATTGTTTTTCTCTAACCATTGAAATAAAATGTTGCCTTATTGTGGAAGACCTGATTTCTTCATGTAAATCAGGGAGTCAGCTTGTCGCACAGAGTATCAGTTCCTCAAGTTGTTTTTTTGTGGGGGGAAGCATTTAGTGATCAATTAGAACTGGAAAATGCTGCATACTAGATGTCTTTTTTGGAAATGAGCATTAACGTATTAAAGACACAAGGACATCATGCACAGAGAAACATGTCTAACTTTCTTTGACTTAGGTTTTCTCAAACTTAATCTATGGAATCTCAATCCCCACCCCAACTCCTTCCCCAGCTGTGGCCACCATAATAGTTTTCAGTGGAACAGTGGTCTGTAATAGTTAACACTTAAATAGTTCTTACTGTATGCCAGGCACTGTTTTAAGGACTTTACATATATTAATTTGTTAATCTTTGCTCATCCTATCTTCTTTCTCCCCCCACCCCAAGAACTAGTGCCTCACAAACTGATCGATTAAACAAGAGGCAGTATAGTACAGAAGCTGAGGGCCCAGACTTGGAGCCCTGACTGGGTTAGAATCCTAGCTAATTAAATCCCATTATACAGCTTGTGATCTTGGCGAGTCACTTATTCTGTGCTTCAAGTTTTTTTAAAAGATAGAAACAAAACTGAGTTATTATGAGAATGTTCAGTTATAAGAAAAGTAGAGATTAATATACACATCACCTAAATTATGAATTGTTAATATTTTTCTATATTTTCTTTCTCTTCTTTCCTTTTCTTTTTTCCTGGAGTACTTTAAAATATATGCCATGATGGAAGAACCCAGATGTCTATCAGCAGACAATTGGATAAGAATTGGTACATATACACAATGGACTATTCAGTTCAGTTCAGTCACTCAGTCGTGTCCGACTCTTTGTGACCCCATGAATCGCAGCACGCCAGGCCTCCCTGTCCATCACCAACTCCCGGAGTTCACCTGGACTCACGTCCATCGAGTCACTGATGCCATCCAGCCATCTCATCCTCTGTTGTCCCCTTCTCCTCCTGCCCCCAATCCCTCCCAGCATCAGAGTCTTTTCCAATGAGTCAACTCTTCGCATGAGGTGGCCAAAGTACTGGAGTTTCAGCTTTAGCATCATTCCTTCCAAAGAAATCCCAGGGCTGATCTCCTTCAGAATGGACTGGTTGGATCTCCTTGCAGTCCAAGGGACTCTCAAGAGTCTTCTCTAACACCACAGTTCAAAAGCATCAATTCTTCGGCGCTCAGCCTTCTTCACAGTCCAACTCTCAAATCCATACATGACCACAGGAAAAACCATAGCCTTGACTAGATGAACCTTTGTTGGCAAACTAATGTCTCTGCTTTTGAATATGCTGTCTAGGTTGGCCATAACTTTCCTTCCAAGGAGTAAGCGTCTTTTAATTTCATGGCTGCAGTCACCATCTGCAGTGATTTTGGAGCCCAGAAAAATAAAGTCTGACACTGTTTCCACTGTTTCCCCATCTATTTCCCATGA
>NW_011495048.1:7847774-7848273 GCF_000754665.1 Bison bison bison
TCTTCTGCTTCTGTTAGGTCCATACCATTTCTGTCCTTTATCAAGCCCATCTTTGCATGAAATGTTCCCTTGGTATCTCTAATTTTCCTGAAGAGATCTCTAGTCTCTCCCATTCTGTTGTTTTCCTTTATTTCTTTGCATTGATCGCTGAAGAAGGCTTTCTTATCTCTTCTTGCTATTCTTTGGAACTCTGCATTCAGATGCTTATATCTTTCCTTTGCTCCTTTGCTTTTCGCTTCGCTTCTTTTCACAGCTATTTGTCAGGCCTCCCCAGACAGCCATTTTGCTTTTTTGCATTTCTTTTGCATGGGGATGGTCTTGATCCCTGTCTCCTATACAATGTCATGAACCTCATTCCATAGTTCATCAGGCACTCTTATCTATCAGATCTAGGCCCTTAAATCTATTTCTCACTTCCACTGTATAATCACAAGGGATTTGATTTAGGTCATACCTGAATGGTCTAGTGGTTTCCCCTACTTTGTTCAATTTAAGTTCG
>NW_011495048.1:7848373-7849407 GCF_000754665.1 Bison bison bison
GCTTTTGAGTTCCTCTTCACTTTCTGCCATAAGGGTGGTGTCATCTGCATATCTGAGGTTATTGATATTTCTCCCGGCAATCTTGATTCCAGCTTGTGTTTCTTCCAATCCAGCGTTTCTCATGATGTACTCTGCGTATAAGTTAAATAAGCAGGGTGACAATATACAGCCTTGACATATTCCTTTTCCTGTTTGGAACCAGTCTGTTGTTCCATGTCCAGTTCTTTTTTTTTTTTTTTAATTTTATTTTATTTTTAAACTTTACAAATTGTAGTAGTTTTGCCAAATATCAAAATCAATCCACCACAGGTATACATGTGTTCCCCATCCTGAACCCTCCTCCCTCCTTCCTGCCCATACCATCCCTCTGGGTCGTCCCAGTGCACTAGCCCCAAGCATCCAGTATCGTGCATTGAACCTGGCCATGTCCAGTTTTAACTGTTGCTTCCTGACCTGCATACAGATTTCTCAGGAGGCAGGTCACGGGGTCTGGTATTCCCACCTCTTTCAGAATTTTCCACAGTTTATTGTGTTCCACACAGTCAAAGGCTTTGGCATAGTCAGTAAAGCAGAAATAGATGTTTTTCTGGAACTCTCTTGCTTTTTCCATGATCCAGCAGATGTTGACAATTTGATCTCTGGTTCCTCTGCCTTTTCTAAAACCAGCTTGACATCAGGAAGTTCACGGTTCACATATTGCTGAAGCCTGGCTTGGAGAATTTTGAGCATTACTTTACTAGCATGTGAGATGAGTGCAATTGTGTGGTGGTTTGAGCATTCTTGGCATTGCCTTTCTTTGGGATTGGAATGAAAACTGACCTTCCCCCCGTCCTTTTTTTTTTCTATTTATTCTCTTATTTCTTTTTTTTTTTAATTTTATTTATTTTTAAACTTTAGTCGTGTGGCCACTGCTGAGTTTTCCAAATTTGCTGGCATATTGAGTGCAGCACTTTCACAGCATCATCTTTCAGGATTTGGAATAGCTCAACTGGAATTCCATCACCTCCACTAGCTTTGTTCATAGTGATGCTTTC
>NW_011495048.1:7849507-7854475 GCF_000754665.1 Bison bison bison
CCTTAAATCTATTTCTCACTTCCACTGTATAATCACAAGGGATTTGATTTAGGTCATACCTGAATGGTCTAGTGGTTTCCCCTACTTTGTTCAATTTAAGTTCGAATTTCGCAATAAGGAGTTCATGATCTGAGCCACAGTCAGCTCCTGGTCTTGTTTTTGCTGACTGTATAGAGCTTCTCCATCTTTGCCTGCAAAGAATATAATCAATCTGATTTCGGTGTTGACCATCTGATGATGTCCATGTGTAGAGTCTTCTCTTGATTTGTTGGAGGAGGGTGTTTGTTATGATCAGTGCATTTTCTTGGCAAAACTCTATTAGTCTTTGCCCTGCTTCATCCGTAATCCAAGGGCAAATTTGCCTGTTACTCCAGGTGTTTCTTGACTTCCTACTTTTTCATTCCAGTCCCCTATAATGAAAAGGACATCCTTTTTGGGTGTTAGTTCTAAAAGGTGTGTAGGTCTTCATAGAACCGTTCAACTTCAGCTTCTTTGGCGTTACTGGTTGGGGCATAGACTTGGATTACTGTGATATTGAATGGTTTGCCTTGGAAACGAACAGAGATTATTCTGTCGTTTTTGAGATTGCATCCAACTACTGCATTTCGGACTCTTTTGTTGACCATGATGGCTACTCCATTTCTTCTGAGGGATTCCTGCCTGCAGTAGTAGATGTAATGGTCATCTGAGTTAAATTCAGCAATTCCAGTCCATTTTAGTTCGCTGATTCCTAGAATGTCGACATTGACTCTGGCCATCTCTTGTTTGACCACTTCCAATTTGCCTTGATTCATGGACCTGGCATTCCAGGTTCCTATGCAATATTGCTCTTTACAGCATCAGACCTTTCTTCTATCACCAGTCACATCCACAGCTGGGTATTGTTTTTGCTTTGGCTCCATTCCTTCATTCTTTCTGGAGTTATTTCTTGACTTATCTCCAGTAGCATATTGGGCACCTACTGACCTGGGGAGTTCCTCTTTCAGTATCCTATCATTTTGCCTTTTCGTACTGTTCATGGGCTTCTCAAGGCAAGAATACTGAAGTGGTTTGCCATTCCCTTCTCCAGTGGACCACATTCTGTCAGATCTCTCCACCATGACCTGCCCATCTTGGGTTGCCCCAGGGGCATGGCTTAGTTTCATTGAGTTAGACAAGGCTGTGGTCCTAGTGTGATTAGATTGACTAGTTTTCTGTGAGTATGGTTTCAGTGTGTCTGCCCTCTGATGCCCTCTTGCAACACCTACCATCTTACTTGGGTTTCTCTTACCTTGGGCGTGAGGTATCTCTTTACAGCTACTCCAGCACACTCAGCCATTAAAAAGAATACATTTGAATCAGTTCTAATGAGGTGGATGAAACTGGAGCCTATTATACAGAGTGAAGTAAGTCAGAAAGAAAGAACACCAATACAGTATACTAACGCATATATATGAAATCTAGAAAGAGGTAATGGTAACCCTATATGCAAGACAGCAAAAGAGACACAGATGTATAGAACAGTTTTTGGACTCTGTGGGAGTGGGAGAGGGTGGGATGATTTGGGAGAATGGCATTGAAACATGTACATTTTCATATGTGAAACGAATCGCCAGTCCAGGTTCGATGCATGAGACAGGGTGCTAGGGGCTGGTGCACTGGGATGACCCAGAGGGATGGGATGGAGAAGGAGGTGGGAGGGCGTTCAGGATGGGGAACAAGTGTATACCCGTGGCGGATCAATGTCAATGTATGGCAAAACCACTACAATATTGTAAAGTAATTAGCCTCCAATTAAAATAAATAAATTTATATTAAAAAAATAAAATACATGCCATGATATTTCACTTTAACTTCAGTGTGTCTCTAAACTGCATAACACAATATGATTATACAACCAGTACAATTAACAATAATTCCTTAATGTATAATGTTCCCGTGATTGCCCCTAGAAATGTCTTGCTGGTTTATTCAAACCAGGATCTGATCATAGACTACACACTACATTTGGATGTTAAGTCTGGAAGGAAAATAACTAGTGGAGATGAGGTTGAGGGAGTTGTTTTGGGATTTTAGTAATAAAGTAGGACATCGATTCTCTGCAGAGATTGAGGGGTAGGAAGGAGGATTTGGAGTCTGGAGAGGCTAGAAAAAATTTGGAATAAATAAAGTCAAAGGTGGATAAATAGGTGCTAGGTAGCTTTGGTGGATGAAAATGCCCAGCAACAGAAGCATTGAGGGTCATTAATGGATATCACCTTAATCAGATGATCACACTCAGCATCATCAATAGACAAATTGACATCTCTGCTTCATAGATAATATTTGTGCCCCCAAACCATAAACCATCTCTAATGAGTAATAGCTATCTTGCAAAATAGCCACTGTAGACTCTTCAAAAAGTCAAGAGAGACAGGGTCATTATATGTCATCTTGGAGACTAAGGAGGAACACGTTTTCCAAGTAAAGGAAACCATTTATTGGGACATTTAAGTGAAGATTCTAGTGGCTTGAATATAAGGAGTATGGAGTTCAGAAAAGATCAAGATTGGGAGTTGGGATAATGATGTTGATAAAAATGTAACTTTCCAAAAAAGTCAACTTGTTACCCTCCTACAGATACAAAAATAAGCACACACATTACAGAATTCACTTTACTCATATTATGTGAGGCAACCAGGGATATCTAATCCATACAAAGGACAAATCAAGGGACTTCCCTGGCGGTCCAGTGGTTAAGCCTCCAGGCTTCCACTTCAGAGGGCACCAGTTCCATCCCTGGTCGGGGAACTGAGATCCCACATATTGTGTGGCAAAAAAAAGAAAAAGTCAAAACAGCACAAATTTTTGTGTTGTAAAGGAATGGTATAAATTGTAAATTGAGATTGGACAAAACTAGGTTTTTCCCCACTCCTGTAGGAAGGAGGGGGGATGTCAAATTACTATTTGACAGTACATAATTTACATATCTATCAGTAGTGTACCACTTACGGAGAGTTGTTAAGTAACTCAAAGGCATTTAACTGGGCTAGAATCTGATAGCCGGGAAAAGTGTGATCTTTTTTCTGAGATGTAGTGTTGGTGCTTCGTGTCTAAGGCAGGCAATGCTCTGGAAGAAAGGCAAGTCTAACTTTTTTCTGTGCGCCTTAAACAATTGTAACTTTCTTCAAAAAGCATTTTAATGATGTAGGAGGAAGACTTCTGATAATTCATCCTTTTGAATTTTTATCCCAGGAAATAAAATGTTACTCGATTAAAAAAAAAAAAATTAGGGAGGGAGGAGGGTTCAGGATGGGGAACACATGTATACCTGTGGCGGATTCATTTTGATATTTGGCAAAACTAATACAATTATGTAAAGTTTAAAAATAAAATTTAAAAAAAATTGTTCTGAGTTCCTCATTTAATCCTCACTACAATCCAGCAACTGTGATGCTGGGAAAGATTGATGGCAGGAAGAGAAATGGATGACAGAGAATGAGATGGTTAGATGCATCACCAACTCAGTGAACATGAATTTGAGCAAACTCCAGGAGACGGTGAAGGATAGGAAAGCCTGGGGTTGCACAGAGTTGGACGTGACTTGGTGAGTGAACAGCAGAAGCTCTCCAGCAGGGGAGATAATCTTCTCTCCATGTAATTACAAAATTGAGGCTTAGAGTAGATAAATAACTTGCCTAAGATCTTACTTAGTAAAGGGGAAAGAGTACTGAACACAGGTTATTTTGACTCCTTAATCTGTAGTTTTAATCACTCATAACAGATATAAACATGTTCTGTGTAGATAAAGAGGAGGAAACCATTAGTTTCTGGAGCTGTGTTCTAAAGGAGTTGGAGAAAAGATGGGGGTTATTGAGGGTTATCGCAACCAGAGGAAACATCTTGAGCCACAGCATTCAGATGTGAAAGATGGTGGGATGTTTGGGAAACAGTAAGTACAAAGAAATGTCAGCAACTCCCACTTTCCTACTTAGAAGAAATCATTCTGCTGGTTACTTAAAATGATATTTGGACCATTTTAGTGAGTGTGTGTGTTTTAGGAGACAGTTTATTACTGTTGAAACAAACAGGACTTAGGAGGCAGAAAGACCTTAGTTAGAATTCCCAGTATTACAGTTTACTGTTTGAGTAATGTTGGGTGAGTTATTTAATCTTTTTGAACCTCTGTTTATTTATTCATATACAGAATAAGAAAAATAATTTCTAATTCAGCTAGAACTAGTAGTATAATATATGTGATACTGTATATAAAACTCCTAAATAGTGCTTGGCATATGATTTGTATTTAATAATTATTGCTCTTGTTATATTAAAATCCTCCCATGTGGTCAAGTGTTAATTCTCTTTAATCCTTCAGAAAGTCATTTACTTCAGGAATTTGTATTTAGATCCAGTGGATACAGAGTAAATTACAAAGGTCCTGACTGTGAAAAGAAGAAACCAGTTGTAGAGTTAGATTTTTTTTTTAAGTAAAACATAAACATTTGCATAAGTAATGTACAAGTAAAACTTTCCTCATTATAAAGTTAGATTTTAGTTATTTCTTTCTGACAGCTGTGTCCATCTGCAGTGGAATTAACTTTTAGACACAATGATGACAGTCTTCTAAGAAGCTGAGTCATATGCAGCTGGGGTTTTTTTTGGTATCTTTTTTCAATATCCTAAAGAGCTAACTAAAATTTTCGGTTTTAGAAAAAAGAACTTGTCATCTATTATATTTTGCAGGGGTACCACCTTATCTATATAAGCATGACTACATGTTTTAAAATTCTAGGTGACTACTCTTGGAGTTCAAGAAAAATAGGAGTTATCCATAGTAGAGCAAGCCAGCCAACTCCCAAGACAGTCCTCTTTCAGTTCAGTTCAGTCACTTGGTCATGTCCAACTCTTTGCAACCCCATGAACCTCAGCACGCCAGGCCTCCCTGTCCATCACCAACTCCCTGAGTCCACCCAAACCCATGTCCATCGAGTCGGTGATGCCATCCAA
>NW_011495048.1:7854575-7869314 GCF_000754665.1 Bison bison bison
CTTTAGGATGGACTGGTTGGATCTCCTTGCAGTCCAAGGGATTCTCAAGAGTCTTCTCCAACACCACAGTTCAAAAGCATCAATTCTTCAGTGCTCAGCTTTCGTCATAGTCCAACTCTCACATCCATACATGACCGCTGGAAAAAACATAGCCTTGACTAGACAGATCTTTGTTGACAAAGTAATGTCGCTGCTTTTTAATATGCTGTCTAGGTTGGTCATAACTTTCCTTCCACGGAGTAAACGTCTTTTAATTTCATGGCTGCAGTCATCATCTGCAGTGATTTTGGAGCCCAAAAAAGTAGTCAGCCACTGTTTCCACTGTTTCCCCATCTATTTCCCATGAAATGATGGGACCGGATGCCATAATCTTAGTTTTCTGAATGTTGAGCTTTAAGCCAACTTTTTCACTTTCCTCTTTCACTTTCATCAAGAGGCTCTTTAGTTTCTCTTCAGTTTCTGCCGTAAGGGTGGTGTCATCTGCATATCTGAGGTTATTGATATTTCTCCCGGCAATCTTGATTCCAGCTTATGCTTCTTCCAGCCCAGCGTTTCTCATGATGTACTCTGCATATAAGTAAAATATGCAGGGTGACAATATACAGCCTTGACGTACGTACTCCTTTTCCTATTTGGAACCAGTCTGTTGTTCCATGTCCAGCTCTAACTGTTGCTTCTTGACCTGCATACAGTTTTCTTAAGAGGCAGGTCAGGTGGTCTGGTATTCCTATCTCTTTCAGAATTTTCCACATTTTATTGTGATCCACACAGTCAAAGTTTGGCATAGTCAGTAAAGCAGAAATAGATGTTTTTCTGGAACTCTCTTCCTTTTTTGATGATCCAGCGGATGTTGGCAATTTGATCTCTGGTTCCTCTGCCTTTTCTAAAACCAGCTTGAACATCTGAAAGTTCACGGTTCACGTATTGCTGAAGCCTGGCTTGGAGAATTTTGAGCATAACTTTACTAGCGTGTGAGATGAGTGCAATTGTGTGGTAGTTTGAGCATTCTTCAGCATTGCCTTTCTTTGGGATTGGAATGAAAACTGACCTTTTCCAGTCCTGATGAGTTTTCTAAATTTGCTGACATATTGAGTGCAGCACTTTCACAGCATCATCTTTTAGGATTTGAAACAGGTCAACTGGAATTCCATCACCTCCACTAGCTTTGTCCGTAATGATGCTTCTTAAGGCCCACTTGACTTCACATTCCAGGATGTCTGGCTCTAGGTGAGTGTGAGTGATCACACCATCGTGATTATCTGGGTCATGAAGATCTTTTTTGTACAGTTCTTCTATGTATTCTTGCCACCTCTTCTTAATATCTTCTGCTTCTGTTGGGTATATACCATTTCTGTCCTTTATTGTGCCTATGTCTGCATGAAAATTTCCTTTGGTATCTCTGATTTTCTTGAAGAGATCCCTAGTCTTTCCCATTCTGTTGTTTTCCTCTATTTCTTTGCATTGATCGCTGAGGAATGCTTTCTTATCTTTGCTTGCTAGTCTTTGGAACTCTGCACTCAGAAGCTTATATCTTTCCTTTTCTCCTTTGCTTTTTGCTTCTCTTTTCACAGCTATTTGTAAGGACTCCTCAGATAGCCATTTTGCTTTTTTGCATTTCTTTTTCTTGGGGATGGTCTTAATTCCTGTCTCCTGTATAATGTCATGAACCTCTGTTAATAGTTCGTCAGTCACTCTGTATATCAGATCTAGTCCCTTAAATCTATTTCTCTCTTCCACTGTATAGTCATAGGGATTTGATTTAGGTCATACCTGAATCGTCTAGTGATTTTCCCCACTTTATTCTATTTAAGTCTGAATTTGGCAATAAGGGGTTCATGATCTGAGCCACAGTCAGCTCCCAGTCTTGTTTTTGCTGACTGTATAGTTTCTACGTCTTTGGCTGCAAAGAATATAATCAATCTGATTTCAGTGTTGGCCATCTGGTGTTGTCCATATGTAGAGTCTTCTCTTGTTTTGTTGGAAGAGGGTGTTGCTATGACCAGTGCATTCTCTTGGCAGAACTCTATTAGCCTTTGTTCTGCTTCATTCTGTACTCCAAGGCCAAATTTGCCTGTTACTCCAGGTGTTTCTTGACTTCCTACTTTTGCATTTCAGTCCCCTATAATGAAAAGGACATCTTTTTTGGGTGTTCTTTCTAGAAGGTCTTGTAGGTCTTCATAGAATCGTTCAACTTCAGCTTCTTCAGCATTACTGGTCAGGGCATAAACTTGGATTACCATGATATTGAATGGTTTGCCTTAGAAACTAACAGAGATCATTCTGTCGTTTTTGATACTGCATCCAAGTACTGCATTTCAGACTCTTCTGTTGACTATGATGGCTACTCCATTTCTTCTAAGGGATTCCTGCCCACAGTAGTAGATACAATGGTCATCTGAAGTCACCCACTCTAGTCCATTTTAGTTTGCTGATTCCTAGAATGTCGACGTTCACTCTTGCCATCTCATTTGACCACTTCCAGTTTGCCTTGATTCATGGACCCACATTCCAGGTTCCTAGGCAATATTGCTCTTTACAGCATCAGACCTTGCTTCTATCACCAGTCCCATCCACAACTGAGTGTTGATTTTGCTTTAACTCCATTCCTTCATTCTCTCTGGAGTTATTTCTCCACTGATCTCCAGTAGCATATTGGGCACCTACCGACCTGGGGAGTTTATCTTTCAGTGCCCTATCTTTTTGCCTTTTCATACTGTTCATGGGGTTCTCAAGGCAAGAATACTGAAGTGGTTTGCCATTTCCTTCTCCAGGACCACATTTTGTTGTCAGAACTTTCCACCATGACCCGTCCATCTTGGGTGGCCCCACACGGCATGGCTTAGTTTCACTGAGTTAAACAAGGCTGTGGTCCATGTCATTAGATTGGTTAGTTGTCTGTGATTGTGGTTTCAGTCTGTCTGCCCTCTGATGCCCTCTCAGCGACTAAATAAATCAGAAAGCACCTTTCTCTATTTATGATTTGAAATCTTCTTTTGTCTATTGTATTGTATGTATAGTAACTCAAGGCAACCTTCCAGAGACTAACTTTGGAGGTCTTGTCTTCTTTTTCACATTGGCTACAAATCTTTCCTTCTTTCTCTGCTGACATGTTTAATTCTTCTCTGACAGTAATGTCTACATCTGTAAAGTTCTTTGGATAAAATGTATATGAAGGCCACAAGTGGATTTCTATAAAACAGTACTTGCATTCCTGGCATTTCCTTGTTGTTATTTCAGTTGTCTGAGTTGCCAAGAGATTCAGATACCACCCATGTTTTATAGACCTTTCAATAGTAAAACAGACAGCTATGTTCCATGCAGGGAGAACAAATCAGACAGGCAAATACAAAACCTATTGGCTTTATGTTCTCTGCTCCCTCTTTTCAGTCCTAAGTTCAGCATAGACTTTGCAGAGATTGGCACAAAGTCTAAGGAGCAAAGAAAAACAAGGGAACAAGCAGCTTTCATTTAATGCTAAAATACTAAATACTAAAATACCCAAGTCCAGTATAACCATCAGCTGCTACGTTTAAAAACAAACTGGGCTTGAGATGTGTTGAGTGTGTACATGTGACATGTAGGGAAAGTAGAGAATGAAAAATAAGTTATATTGATTAGTAAGTGGGACAGTTGGGAAAGCTCCCTTGAAGTCACCATGGGGTTGCTACTTTCTAAAGACAGAATCAGGAGATGCCCATATCACACACCCTAAATGAGTCTTGCCTCAGCCTTGTACCATTCTAAAGTATCAATGTGAAGGAATAAAATCATAAATAAAATCTACTTTTCTCCCAAAAAGGCTTTGTAAGTTCATGAATTGAAATTTTCAGTTAAGGGAGAAGGCCAAAGATACGAAATTGAGAAGTAAACATAATGGAAGACAGAGGGCTAGGGTGGTCAACATTCACTGGTTTATCAGACTTTATGAATTAGTGAAGAGCCCGCTAGAGCCAAATATTACTCTTAAGGTGTTCATTATCTTCAGAGTATTGAGGTTATTTTTATTAACTGGATTATTAACTAGATTATTTAAAACAAGTATCTTTTCTGTATCATTGCTTTAAAATTTTTTTTGTTTGTTTTGTTCTTGTTTCACTACTTGATGTTGTTAAGAGGAAAACTTTTACAGTTTGGTTCCAGTGGTTGTTGCCTACAGATTGTGGCAATAGATTAAGAGGAGAAAAGACCAACTTACTTTAGGCTTGCCTGGTATACGTGAGGGAGTATTTAATAGCTAGCGTTAAAAGGTTTATATACCAAACTTAACAAGGGTGATGATGGTTGGGTTGATCTTAGTTTTCTGAATGTTGAGCTTTAAGCCAACTTTTTCACTCTCCTCTTTCACTTTCATCAAGAGGCTCTTTAGTTCTTCTTCACTTTCTGCCATAAGGCTGGTGTCATCTGTATATCTGAGGTTATTGATATTTCTTCCCACAATCTTGATTCCAGCTTGTGCTTCATCCAACCTGGCATCAGCATGATTTACTCTGCGTATAAGTAAAATAAGCAGGGTGACAATATATAGCCTTGACGAAATCCTTTCCTGATTTGGAACCAGTCTTTTGTTCCATGTCCACTTCTAACTGTTGGGTCTTGACCTGCATCCAGGTTTCCGAGGAGGCAGATCAGGTGGTCTCTAATTCCCACCTCTTGAAGAATTTTCCACAGTTATTTGTGATACACACAGTCAAAGGCTTTGGCGTAGTCAGTAAAGCAGAAGTAGATATTTTTCTGGAACTCTCTTGCTTTTTCGATGATCCAAAGGATGTTGACAATTTGATCTCTGGTTCTTCTGCCTTTTCTAAATCCAGCTTAAACATCTGAAAGTTGACAGTTCACATACTGTTGAAGCCTGGCTTGGAGAATTTTGAGCATTACTTTGCTAGTGTGTGAGATGAGTGCAAATGTACAGTAGATTGAGCATTCTTTGGCATTGCCTTTCTTAGGGATTGTAATGCAAACTGACCTTTTCCAGTCCTGTGGCCACTGCTGAGTTTTCCCAATTTGCTGGCATATTGAGTGCAGAACTTTCACAGTGTCTTTTAGGATTTGAAATAGGTCATCTGGAATTCCATCACCTCCACTAGCTTTGTTCATAGTGATGCTTCCTAAGGGCCACTTGACTTTGCATTCCAGGGTGTTTGCTCTAGGAGAGTGATCACACCATTGTGGTTACCTGGGTCATGAAGATCTTTTTTGTATAGTTCTTCTGTGTATTCTTGCCACCTCTTCTTAATATCTTCTGCTTCTGTTAGGTCCATACCATTTCTTTCCTTTATTTTGCCTATCTTTTGCATGAAATGTTCCTTTGGTATCTCTGATTTTCTTGAAGAGATCTCTAGTCTTTCCCATTCTATTGTTTTCCTCTATTTCTTTGCATTGATAATGGAGGAAGGCTTTCTTACTGCTCCTTGCTATTTTTTGGAACTCTGCATTCAAAAGGGTATATCTTTTTTTTTTTCTCCTTTGCCTTTAGCTTCTCTTCTTTTCTCAGCTATTTATAAGGCCTCCTCAGACAACCATTTTCCATCTTTGCATTTCCTTTTTTGGGGGATGGTCTTGATCACTCCCTCCTGTACAGTGTCATGAACCTCCATCCATAGTTCTTCAGGCACTCTGTCTATCAGATCTAATCCCCTGAATCTATTTGTCACTTCCACTGTATAATATCAAGGGATTTGATTTAGGTCATACCTGAATGGTCTAGTGGTTTCCCCTACTTTCTTCAATTTAAGTCTGAATTTGGCAGTAAGGAGTTCATGATCTGAGCCACAGTCTGCTGCCGTCTTGTTTTTGCTGACTGTAAAGAGCTTGTCCATCTTTGGCTGCAAAGAATATAGTCAGTCTGATTTTAGTATTGACCTCTGGCATTGTCCACGTGTAGAGTCTTCTCTCATGTTTTTGGAAGAGGGTGTTTGCTATGAAGTGCCTTCTCTTGGCAAAAGTCTGTTAACCTTTGACCTGCTTTGTTTTGTACTCCAAGGCCAAAGTTGCCTGGTTGGAGTAGACTCTAAACACATTTTCTGTGTTCAGAGGGCATCCAGTCCAGATTTTTAGGTGTTGGGCTCAAAGTATCTTTAGATGGTAGAGACATCAATGTCAAGTTACTTCCCAGAGCAGAGCATGAAAGATCATGTTTTTGGTGACCTTTCCAAGTGACCCAAATTTGAAGTTATAAGTAGTTTTAAGTTTAAAGCAAATTGTCCAGCTTCAGCTTGTAGTCTTTGGAACAGGATTACCTAGAGTCTCAAGAAGGATCTGGGCAGTCAGGTTTTAGTTGTCAATGATGTCAAGTCTCACACGCTTGTAAAGTAATGCTTAAAATTCTCCAAGCCAGGCTTCAACAATATGTAAACCATGAACTTCTAGATGTTCAAAATGGATTTTGAAAAGGCAGAGGAACCAGAGATCAAATTGTCAATATCCGCTGGATCATTGAGAAAGCAAGAGAGTTCCAGAAAAACATCTATTTCTTCTTTATTGACTATGCCAAAGCCTTTGACTGTGTGGATCACAACAAACTGTGGAAAATTCTGAAAGAGATTGTAATACCAGACCACCTGACCTGCCTCTTGAGAAACCTGTATGCAGGTCAAGAAGCAACAGTTAGAGCTGGACATGGAACAACAGACTGGTTCCTAACAGGAAAAGGAGTACGTCAAGGCTGTGTATTGTCACCCTGCTTATTAA
The DNA here is from genome assembly GCF_000754665.1 of Bison bison bison. NCBI lineage: Eukaryota > Metazoa > Chordata > Mammalia > Artiodactyla > Bovidae > Bison > Bison bison. Next base: position 7,861,266 of record NW_011495048.1, read on the forward strand.
ACTTACATGCAGAGTACATCATGAGAAACGCTGTTCTGGGTGAAGCACAAGCTAGAATCAAGATTGCCGGGAGAAATATCAATAACCTCAGATATGCAGATGACACCACCCTTATGGCAGAAAGTGAAGAAGAACTAGAGCTTCTTGATGAAAGTGAAAGAGGAGAGTGAAAAAGTTGGCTTAAAGCTCAACATTCAGAAAACTAAGATCATGGCATCTGGTCCCATCACTTCAAGGGAAATAGATGGAGAAACAGTGGAAACAATGTCAGACTTTATTTTTTTGGGCTCCAAAATCACTGCAGATGGTGACTGCAGCCATGAAATTAAAAGATGCTTACTCCTTGGAAGGAAAGTTATGACCAATCTAGACATCATATTAAAAAACAGAGACATTACTTTGCCAACAAAGGTCCATCTAATCAAGGCTATGGTTTTTCCAGAAGTCGTGTGTGGATGTGAGAGTTAGACCATAAAGAAAGCTGAGCACTGAGAAATTGGTGCTTTTGAACTGTGGTGTTGGAGAAGACTCTTGAGAATCCCTTGGACTGCAAGGAAGTCCAACCAGTCCATCCTAAAGGGAATCAGTCCTGGGTGTTCATCAGAAGGACTGATGTTGAAGCTGAAACTCCAGTACTTTTGTCACCTGATGCGAAGAACTGACTCATTGGAAACAACCCTGTTGGCTGGGAAGGATTTAAGGTGGGAGGAGAAGGGGACGATAGAGGATGAGATGGTTGGTTGGCATCACCCACTCAATGGACATGAGTTTGGGTAAACTCTGGGAATTGGTGATGGACAGGGAGGCCTGGCGTGCTGTGCTTCATGGTGTCGCAAAGAGTCGGACACAACTGAGCAACTGAACTGAACTGAACTACTGTATTCTGTGTAATACTGTTTATTAAAGTACACAAAAGCACAGCTACTTTTAGAGGATGCATGCATGTGACAGTGTACACCGGACAAGTGAGCTACTTATATGATTCAACCTACGAATACACGTTCACATCTTTGGGAGTTTGCAACTTGAGGGTTTGTATGTAGGGGACTTATTGTAGTTTATATAAGCACTTCCTTTCCCTAAGTCAATTAGAATAGAGCTTCTTTGTTAATTTAGTAATATGGAGATAGGAAAATAGTATATATGCATATCATATTTTTAGACAGACAGGAATGTAGAGAGCTTTATGACTTTCATCCTAAAATTTTAGCTATGCATCAGACATAAATACAGTAATACAGAATGCACTCATTTATATGTAAGCATTCTCATCTTTGTCCCACCTTGTGTTTTTATTGAATAGTGTGTCTGGTAAATGGGAGAAGTTGTTACCTGCTCAGTATAAGGGATACAGCTTTTTACCTTTATTTTGGAAGAGTTTTAAGGTTTTCTTTTGTCCTGATATATAATCTTGTGGAGAATGTAGACTAACAATTAACCTTTTTATCCAAGTGGTTGCTTTTGTGAGTTCTGAGTCCTTAGAGGGAGTGGGCAGGGGGCTGAAGATCCAATGACTCTAGGGAATTGAGGGGCTCACATGCAGTGGGCAAAGCCTTGGAGAAGCCAGCTTAGGAAATCTTTAAGTTTTTCTAAAGAACCTTTGGAAGTTCTAAATTATTCTTGTAAAGGCATACCAACAAGGGAGAAAGCAGAGAGTTAGAGTTAGTGGTGTAGTGGCAGAGCATATGGTCAGCAGGGGTTGGAGAAGGATGATGTTAGTTGACTTAAAGTTCCCATGATAGGAGCAGGACCAAGTAGTGAGAACAGAGAGGCTTCAAACAGAAATCCAAGAACTCACAGCCTGAGTAAGCATAGCGCCTTCAAAGCAGCAGAGAGACCTGAAAACCAAAGTCAGAAATAACTTCCATCCTAAGGTTTACCTTAGAAAAAAGAAGCCTGGGACTCTAACTCAGCTTCAGAAAGTAAGCTAATTCAAAATGTGATGCAAAACATAAGCCTTTTTATGGGTTAGGCATAGCTTCAAGAGACATCCCCCCAAAAGGTACACAGAAGTGACATGTCTATTTAAATCTTCTGCCCATTTTAAAATTCAGTATTTTTGTTATTAGTGAGTTATAACAACTTAAAAATATATATATTCTGGATACGTTTGTTACCAGAAATATAACCAGCAAATATTTTCTCCCAGTCTGTGGCTTGTCATTTAATTTTGTTTTGAACTGCAACAAGTATTTGATTTTGATAAAGATCAGCTTATGAATTTGTTTCTTTATAGGTTGTACTTTGGTGTTGCATTTAAGAGCAGTTTTCATGTTGAAAAGTTCTCAAAGATAGTCTATTTTATTTTTTTCAAGGAGTTTTATAGTTTTAGGTTTTACATTTTAGTATATGATCCATTTTGAGTTAATTTTTGTGTGTCAGCCAATATTCTCATGCATTCTCATTGGAGGAGATAATCAGTTCTTGAAGAATGAAAAAAATCTGTATTTATATGTAAACCAGAGATAGAGCAGATAAACAGGGACTTCTCTGGTGGTCCAGTGGTTCAGAATCTGCCTTGAAATGCAGAGGACATGGGTTCAATCCCTGGTCTAGGAACTAAGATCCCACATGGCTTGGGGCAGCTAAGCCTGCTGTGCCACACGATGGTCTTGTATGCCCCAGCTAAGACCCAGTGCAACCAAATAAATATTAAAAAAAGATAAATAGGATATTTGTTGCATTAAAAATTTTTGAGGGGAGGGCAAATTAAGTTTAAAATATCTCAAGGCACTTCTTAGGAATGTGTAATGAAAACTTGAGGAACACCGTCTAAATTAAACTTTATGCATGCTATGCTTAGTCACTAAGTCGTGTCAGGCTCTTTGCGACCCCATGGACTGTAGCCCGCCAGGCTTCTCTGTTCAAGGGATTCTCCAGGCAAGAATATTGGAGTGGATTGCCGTGACCTCCTCCAGAGGATCTTCCCAACTGAGGAATCAAACCCAGGTCTGCTGCATTGCATGTGGATTCTTTACCATCTGAGCCACCAGGGAAGTGGGTGCACAATTATGCCAGCCCTATTTATTGAAAAGCCTATCCTTTCCTCACTGAATGAATTGTCTTTTCACCTTTGTTGAAAAATCAGTTGACCATGAATATAAGGGTTTGTTTTTGAACTCTCAATTTTATTCCACTGATCTATGTCAGATATGACTTTAAGATCGCATGTAATTGGTAGAATAACTTTTCAGGTGCTTCAAAAATTAGCACTTTAAAATTAATTCCTTATAATTTTTATTTGAAACAGGATACAAGACTCTGATGCTAGGAGGGATTGGGGGCAGGAGGAGAAAGGTACGACAGAGGATGAGATGGCTGGATGGCATCACCGACTCAATGGATGTGAGTTTGAGTGAACTCTGGGAGTTGGTGATGGACAGGGAGGCCTGGTGTGCTGCGATTCATGGGGTTGCAAGGAGTCAGACACGACTGAGTGACTGAACTGAACTGAACTGACAATTTCTCATTGAAGGAAGATGCATGTTTCTAATTTTCCCCAAGTAAAAATTGCATCTGAAAATTTTATTTACAGTGAAATGGGAAAAGTCTTTTGTTTGAATATATTTTATAAGGTCAGGAAACTTTGATTTGTAGTTTAAGAATGAAGTTATTTAGATTTTTTCAAATGCCTGTTTAACTCAAAGCATTAAAGAACCAGCAGTGTTTCAAACAAAAGTCATAAAATCATTCTCATCAATGTATTAAATCCTGTTACTAATTCTTACTCTGCTGTGCTGTGTCTGTTTGCTGCATAGGCTTTTTTCTCTAGTTTCAGACAGTGGGGGTGACTGTCTAATTGCGGTGCAAGAACTTCTCATTGTGGTGCCTTCTCTTGTTGCAGAGAATAAACTCTAGAGCATTCGGGCTTCAGTAGTTGTGGCTCCTGGACTCTGGAGGACAGGCTCAATACTTGTGGCACATGGGCTCAGTTGCTTCGTGGCATGTGGGATCTTCCAGGATCAGGGATCGAAACTGTTTCTCCTGAATTGGCAGGCAGATTGTTTACCTCTGAGCCACCAGGGAAACCCTTTCTGAAGTTCTGCAGTGGGAATGCATGCTTCTTAGCTGTATACCCAGAGAAATCTGTATATCTAGACGTCATAACACTTGTTTCTTAACCATTTTCTCTTCTTTTTGTCATCTTCTTCATTGTATTTTTCATTTTTATATTTGTGATAAAGAATTGAGAGACTGAGTAGTGTTTCTGAACCTATTATTATCTGAATTTTGTTTTTTCAGCTAGTTGAGTGTTTGATATCTAAATAAATGTTCTGTGAATATTCAGAATAGCAGATATATTTACTTTGCTGTAAATGAATATAATTAAAAAATCTAAAACTACTGTGATAGAGTTTTTATTAATATGAAAGCATAAACATGGATGTAAAATTTCATGTAAAATGTTCTGAAGTAGTTTTAATTTCTGTAGTTTCCAGCTGATAATTTCTGATAAATTACATATCTTATTTAATGGAGAGGACTGTATGGCTTAACAGTGTGATTTATCTGCTAGGCCTAGCTACCAAGTAAGACTATTTAAAAAACCAGAAATGAAACTACTTCTGCAGAGAAAATTGTTAGATATAATCTGTAGTCTTTCTACTAAACTGTAAATATTGTATGAGCAGGTATTTCAACATAGTGTTGAGCTTTGTGAACACTTAATAAATAGTTGGTGATCAACTGATGACTGTATGTGAAATCTTATACATGACTAAGAAAGATTGAAAAACCAAGTGTAATCTCAGTTAGGGGTAGATGTTTAAAAATTCACCAGAGCAGTTACTAAAATGTGAGGAAAAAAAGTGGCTGCTGCAAGGGGTTATCATTAAGGGCAAGGTAGATCTCTAGGACAGGAGTTGGAGCTTCAGAGTTCAGTATCCTTTCTCACAAGGAGACTTCATTGCCTTTTTTTTCTCAGTATTTTATTTTTTTGCCTTACAGAAAACTTGTCTGAGAATGTTCAGACATGCAAAAGGATAAATAAGTATTTACTTTTATTGAAGTATCAAGGTTTGATTTCCTTAAGGAAAGAAGGTCTATAAAGCTGCCCTCAGAGGGACTTCCCTAGTGTTCCAGTGGTTAAGAATCCACCTTGCAATGCAGGAGACTGGGTCTCACCCCTGGTGGGGGAACTAAGATCCCACATGCTGTGGAGCATCATGAGCAACAACTACTGAGCTCTTGTGCTCCAGAGCCCATGCCACAACTAGAGTCTGTATTTCACAGCTAAGACTTGATGTAGTCAAATAAATAAATACAAGAGAAAAGAAAAAAAAAACTGCCCTGAAAATTCTGGGAGGTTGGGTAGGTTTATTTACTAGCTAAGCATACCTTCTGGAACACATAATTATCGGAGCACAGTGACTAAGTGCTGTGTACCCAAGATTTCCCAGTTGTTTGAGGCTGTTTTTAAATTGTTGATGTTCAGACTAAAGTTTTCACAGGTGTTCTGTTACCTGATATGGATATATTTAGCCAGATTCATCACTAAATGTATTACAGTGTGTACTTTTATATTTTTCTCACTCCCATCTAGCTCTCTATCACCAGATTCTGGGCTGTCTGCCCTTAATTGGATGCTAGAGCAGCCAGAAAACTGGAAATTTCTTGGTATAGTCACTGTTACATAGTAGTTGTACTTGTCATTGCACTTTGGAATGTATCCAGAGGTACTCTAGGTGAGTCCGTAATTGGCCAAATTTTTCTCTTAGGAAAATTAGTTTCTTTTTTAATGTGTAAATTTAGAATAGAATATGGCAGTAGTACTCAAGAGACACACTAGTCCATTGTATATCATTTTTTTATTTATTTATTTTTAATTGGAGGGTGATTATTTTACAATATCGTGTTAGTTTCTACCATACATCAACATGAAATCAGCCATAGGTATACATATGTCTTCTCCCTCTTGAACCTCCCTCCCACTACCAACCCCATCACAGAGCACAGGTTTGAACTCCCTGCGTCATACAGCAAATACCCACTGGCTCTTTATCAGTTGTGTAGTAAATCTAGTAATGGGAAATATGAAATTGCCTTTGAAATATGATTTGATTGCATTTCTGTGTTTACCTGTGCCAAATGAAACATGGTTGGATTTTGTTTACAAAGGCTCCAGTAATTTCCCAGGTGTGGAGACATCAGATAAACAGAGACTATTATTTTATCACAGATGTCAAGGAACAGGACTAGTTACACAGATGTGTGAGGAATAAAGTCTCCTACTTACTCCATATCTCTCCTTTTTGCTGAAGTTGCCTTCTATTGGTAATTTTCAATTGCTGAATTGTGTGAATTGAGAAATTCATATGATTGCAGCTTTTCTTTTTTTCCTGTAAGAAGAACCAGGCATAGACAACAGTGATTTATAAAATTTGCTGTCAACGTGAAATATTTTCTTTTCTCCCCTTTGAAGAGTAATAGCATTTTCTCATTTCTTATTTTTAGCTTTGACTTTAATCTTTCCAACTTGTCCATAGCCAGCACCTTATTTTCTTCTTGGTATCCTTGTTTCCCTCCTTTTAAATGTAGCCAGGATTTTTATTATAGTGGAAACAGGGCTGATTAGCTATTAGTTGATGAAGTCAGATATGAGATGAGTGTTTTTAGTTTAAAATACAGCTGACCTAAACTGCAAAAATAATAGACTCAATACCAGTGCTTCTTTTTCTTTCAACTTTATTTTTTTTAATTTTCAATTTTATATTGGAATAACCAGTGCTTTTTAAATGATGTCTGTTGAGGACCAGTTTTCTTGTGTGTGTGTGTATGTGTGTTGTTTTTTAGAATTTTCAATTTATGACCAAAAATACATAAAAACACAAGGTTTAATCTTTTTGTTAGAATAATTGATCTAAGAAAAAACCCATTACATTGTCAAAAAAGTTTCTGAATGTTTATTCTCTTTCTACAGTCACCTCCCTTATGATTATACAGTGGAAGTGAGAAATAGATTTAAGGGCCTAGATCTGATAGATAGAGTGCCTGATGAACTATGGAATGAGGTTCATGACACTGTACAGGAGACAGGGATCAAGACCATCCTCATGGAAAAGAAATGCAAAAAAGCAAAATGGCTGTCTAGGGACGCCTTACAAATAGCTGTGAAAAGAAGAGAAGCGAAAAGCAAAGGAGAAAAGGAAAGATATAAATATCTGAATGCAGACTTCCAAAGAATAGCAAGAAGAGATAAGAAAGCCTTCTTCAGCGATCAATGCAAAGAAATAGAGGAAAACAACAGAATGGGAAAGACTAGGGATCTCTTCAAGAAAATCAAGATACCAAAGGAACATTTCATGCAAAGATGGGCCCGATAAAGGACAGAAATGGTATGGACCTAACAGAAGCAGAAGATATTAAGAAGAGATGGCAGGAATACACAGAAGAACTGTACAAAAAAGATCTTCACGACCCAGATAATCACGATGTTGTGATCACTGACCTAGAGCCAGACATCCTGGAATATGAAGTCAAATGGGCCTTAGAAAGCATCACTATGAACAAAGCTAGTGGAGGTGATGGAATTCCAGTTGAGCTATTCCAAATCCTGAAAGATGATGCTGTGAAAGTGCTGCAGTTAATATGCCAGCAAATTTGGAAAACTCAGCAGTGGCCACAGGACTGGAAAAGGTCAGTTTTCATTCCAATCCCAAAGAAAGGCAATGCCAAAGAATGCTCAAACTATTGCACAGTTGCACTCATCTCACACGCTAGTAAAGTAATGCTCAAAATTCTCCAAGCCAGGCTTCAGCAATATGTGAATTGTGAACTTCCTGATGTTCAAGCTGGTTTTAGAAAAGGCAGAGGAACCAGAGACCAAATTGCCAACATCCGCTGGATCATGGAAAAAGCAAGAGAGTTCCAGAAAAACATCTATTTCTGCTTTATTGACTATGCCAAAGCCTTTGACTGTGTGGAGCACAATAAACTGGAAAATTCTGAAAGAGATGGGAATACCAGACCATCTGATCTGCCTCTTGAGAAATTTGTATGCAGGTCAGGAAGCAACAGTTAGAACTGGACATGGAACAACAGACTGGTTCC
>NW_011495048.1:7869414-7869605 GCF_000754665.1 Bison bison bison
ATTGTCACCCTGCTTATTTAACTTCTATGCAGAGTACATCATGAGAAACGCTGGACTGGAAGAAACACAAGCTGGAATCAAGATTGTCGGGAGAAATATCAATAACCTCAGATATGCAGATTTCACCACCCTTATGGCAGAAAGTGAAGAGGAACTCAAAAGCCTCTTGATGAAAGTGAAAGTGGAGAGTG
>NW_011495048.1:7870543-7873164 GCF_000754665.1 Bison bison bison
GAAGGGGACGACAGAGGATGAGATGGCTGGATGGCATCACTGACTCGATGGACATGAGTCTGAGTGAACTCCAGGAGTTGGTGATGGACAGGGAGGCCTGGCATGCTGCGATTCATGGGGTCGCAAAGAGTTAGACACAACTGAGCGACTGATCTGATCTGACAGTCACCTTGTTGGGGACTTGTAATGAAGTTTGTGAACTGACATTGGTCTACAGACTGTACTTTGGGTAGTACTGCTCTAGATTTCCGAGTAAATAAGGAAAGCCAAGGATGCTGCATTGCGCTTTTGTTTACACACTGGATTGTGTGCTCTTCAAGGCATGTTTGTGTTATTCATCTCTTTGAGAGCTTTGGACAGGACCTATTGGGAAGTTGGTTGAAACTAGGAGATAAAGATCATACAGTGATAACAGTTGGAGTCATAAAACTGAGTGGGCTACAGCAAATGCTGCAAATACTTAAAACTGAATTGGGAAGTAGTTACATAGGAGGGGGAGAAGGCAATGGCAACTCACTCCAGTACTCTTGCCTGGAAAATCCCATGGACGGAGGAGCCTGGTATGCTGCAGTCCATGGGGTCGTTAAGAGTCGGACATGACTGAGCGACTTCACTTTCATTTTTCACTTTCATGCATTGGAGAAGGAAATGGCAACCCACTCCAGCGTTCTTGCCTAGAGAATCCCAGGGACGGTGGGGCCTGGTAGGCTGCCGTCTATGGGGTCGCACAGAGTCGGACATGACTGAAGCGACTTAGCAGCAGCAACATAGGAGGGTTTCCATATCAGATTATCTTCTTTTTCTTCAGGAATAAAATAGGCCTTAAAATTTTTTTAATGATGTGCATTTGATACTAATGGCAATTAGAGACAGCTTTCATCATTTTGCTCTACTTTAAGAATACAAAAAAACCGTACATAAAGTAAACAACACAGACTTAGTATAGCACAGGGAACTATATTCAGAACTATATAATGGGAGAAATGAAAAATATATATAGATGCATACATATATAGTGTAACTGAATCGCTTTGCTATACATCTGAAAATAACACAATGTTGTAAATCAACTGTACTAAAAAAAATATACAAAAGCTGCATGAGGCCAAAGATAGTTTATAGGAAGGAATAAAACTTAGATTTAACAAGATTGAACCACTTCAAATTACCATTTTTGTAAGTCAAAAATGGTTGAATGCTGGTAATTTTATGGCGCTCAGTCTATAGATGTAGTAACATGGAATGTTAATGCTGGGGGCAGAGTACATAGAGATCATTTGGGAGATCCCCTTCATTTAATTTTAGGGAAATTAAAGCTCAGAGAAGTGTTTCAAGTAGCAAAACCATTTTCTAACTGCAAGTGCAATAAATCAGAGTTTGCTAATTTGCATGCTAAGTTGCTCAGATATGTCCACCTCTTTTCTACTCTGGACTGTAGCCCTCCAGGCTCCTCTGTCCATGGGGTTCTAGGCAAAAATACTGGAGTAGGTTGCCATGTCCTCCTCCAGGGAATCTTCCTGACCCAGGGATTGAACCTGCATCTCTTGTGTCTCCTGCATTGGCAGGTGGGTTCTTTACCACTGGGAAGCCCTTTTTACTGAAAGTAAATAAAAGACAAAACTATTTTTCTTTTGGACTATTTCTGCTTATGTTTTGGACAATGTTCTACTTTAAATAATAGCATAAACAATTTCAAAGGAAATATTTAATTTTTAAAAACAAGAAGACTTTTGAAAACACTAATTTACCTAAACCATTTTTTGGGCTGTTTCACTTGCTTTAGCTTATTATGTGAGTTTTTATTCCAGGAGGCTATAGAAATGCAACTAAGGTCTTTTGACCTAGTATTGGTCTTTAATAGTGTAAATATGTATTTCTTTTATTATTATTATTAGAAAATCTTTTTTGACTGTGCTGAGTCTTTGTTGCAGCACACAAGCTTCTCTGGTTGTGGCACTTGGGCTCACTAGTTGCAGCACATGGTCTCTGTTGCCCCAAGACATGTGGGATCTTAGTTTCCCAACCAAGGATTGAACCTGGGTGTCCCATGCATTGGAAGGTAGATTCTTAACCACTGGACTGCCAGGGAAGTCCCTAAATATATTTTTGACAGAAAATATTCTTATGAAATAAATCAGGAGAAAAAACATTCTCTTTATGACCCTTTACTACCAAGCTAATATTAATAGTCACTAGAAAGTGAAGAGGAACTAAAAGCCTCTTGATGATGGTGAAAGTGGAGAGTGAAAAAGTTGGCTTAAAGCTCAACATTCAGAAAACGAAGATCATGGCATCCAGTCCCATCACTGCATGGGAAATAGATGGGGAAACAGTGTCAGACTTTATTTTTTTGGGCTCCAAAATCACTGCAGATGGTGACTGCAGCCATGAAATTAAAAGATGCTTACTCCTTGGAAGGAAAGTTATGGCCAACCTAGATAGCATATTCAAAAGCAGAGACATTACTTTGCCAACAAAGGTCCGTCTAGTCAAGGGTATGGTTTTTCCTGTGGTCATGTATGGATGTGAGAGTTGGACTGTGAAGAAGGCTGAGCGCCGAAGAATTGATGCTTTTGAAGTGTGGTGTTGGAGAAGACTCTTGAGAGTCCCTTGGACTGCAA
>NW_011495048.1:7873264-7880888 GCF_000754665.1 Bison bison bison
AACCAGCCCATTCTGAAGGAGATCAGCCCTGGGATTTCTTTGGAAGGAATGAAAAAGCTGAAACTCCAGTACTTTGGCCACCTCATGTGAAGAGTTGACTCACTGGAAGAGACCCTGATGCTGGGAGGGATTGGGGGCAGAAGGAGAAGGGGACGACAGAGGATGAGATGGCTGGATGGCATCACTGACTCGATGGACGTGAGTTTGAGTAAACTCTGAGAGTTGGTGATGGACAGAGAAGCCTGGCATGCTGTTATTCATGGGGTCGCAAAGAGTCGGACACGACTGAGCGACTGAACTGAACTGAGAGGCAAATTGCTTTTGCTTTCCTGAGGTCTTAAGTTCTTTGTGTTAACAACCGGTAGCATTCTGTAGTTCATAGGCTTAACTAAACAAATGTCTGCACGTTTTGCATAGCAAAGTTTTTGGAACCTTGACAGAAATGTTGACAAGTAAATGTTTGTTTTTGGTTACCATGAGTAATTTCTATGGGGGTTGAACTATTGTTAGTTCTTGGTTGGTTTTCTGTGCTTCTAAATCTGTTTTCCTTAGACATGATGATGAATTTAAATCCCTTTGATGTGTTCCAGTTAACTTACTTCATGGAAATTAGGGGAATGCATAACTTTCTGAAGTTCTTAATTACTGTTCCCATTAAGTACTTGGAGAAGCAAATATTTATATCTCGTGCATTATCTTGCTTAATTCCTAATCATTCTTTCTTCTTGGATATAACATAGTCACTAAAGAAGTAGCTATTTATTCAAACAATTGCCTTGGCACATTCCAGCAATATTTTTTTCCTTACCATGTTAAAAAAAACCCACACAATATAACTAGAAAAAGATAGTTATTTCCAAGTAGGATGAGATTGATGGTAAGTATATTATTTGTGGGTGAGAATTTTCTGCTTGTTTTTTAAAAATTATTTATATAAGTTGCTAGCAGTACTGACCATGATAAGGAATATATCTTCAATTAAACTTTGTTTCTTTCTTGGAAAAATAGAATTACCTAAATTCAAGGTCATTTATATTTAAGTGAATTAGATACTTATCCTAGAAGTTTATTATTTATCTTTGACATTATTTTATCTAGTTCATTACAAAGAGCTACAAGCTATTACACTGCATTGATTCATCACTTACATTTGATACACTTAAAAAATAGTACTTTTGGGTTATTGAATTTATGTCCCCGATATTCTTCTTCTTGGTAGTAAGAAGCAAGATTTTCCACATTAATTTGTATTTATTACATTAGACTAGGAGAAGGCAATGGCAACCCACTCCAGTACTCTTGCCTGGAAAATCCCATGGATGGAGGAGCCTGGTAGGCTGGAGTCCATGGGGTCGCTAAGAGTTGGACATGACTGAGCGACTTCACTTTCACTTTTCATTTTTATGCATTGGAGAAGGAAATGGCAACCCACTCCAGTGTTCTTGCCTGGAGAATCCCAGGGACGGGGGAGCCTGGTGGGCTGCCGTCTATGGGGTCGCACAGAGTCGGACACGACTGAAGCGACTTAGCAGTAGCAGCAGCATATTAGACTAGCAGGTTTTGCTTTCCTCTTTTCATCCAGAGTAAAATTAGAGATATTAATGATTCTTATATGGTAATTCTAGTTTTGATTTTTTGAGAAGTCTCCATACTGTTTTCCAGAGCAGCTGGACCCATTTATATTCCCAACAGTGCATAACGGTTCCCTTTTCTCCACGTCCTTGCCAGCGTTTATTTGTTGTCTTTTGATGATAGCCATTCTGACAGTTCTGAGTTGATGTCTTACTGTGATTTTGATTTGCCTTTACTTGATGATTAGTGATGCCCCATGTCTTGTGTCTGTTCGTCATCCATATGTCTTCTTTGGGGAAATGTCTATTCAAATCTTCTGCCCATTTAAACTTTTTTTGTGTGTGTGCTATTGAGTTGTATGAATTCTTTGGATATTAACTGCTTATCAGATATATTGTTTGAAAACATCTTCTCCCATTCAGTAGGTGGCCTTTTAGAACAAATTTTGGAATTGTTTGTTCTGGTTCTGTGAATAATGCTGTTGGTATATTGATAGTGATTACACTGCATCTGTAAATGCCTCAGGGAATATGGTCATATTAACAAAATTAATTGTTCCAGTTTGTAAGCACAGTATTTTCTTTTTGTCTATGTTATCTTTCGTTTCTTTCATTAGGGTCTTAAAATTCTTCATGTATAGGTCTTTTACCTCCTTTGTTAGATTTGTTCCTAGTATCTTACTCTTTTATAAATGGTATTTACAATGCACTCCAGTATTCTTGGAAAAGGAAATGGCAACCCACTCCAGTATTCTTGCCTGGGGAATTCCATGGACAGAGCACCTGGCAGGCTACAGTCCATGGGGTCGCAAGAGTTGGACACTACTTAGCGACTAAACTACCACTAGTATTCTGGCGTGGAAAGTTCCATGGACAGAGGAGCCTAGCTGCTGGGTACAGTCCCGGGGTTGCAAAGAGTTGGACACAACTGAGCGACTGAGCACACACACACATTTTAAAATTTTTCTTCTGACAATTCTGTTAGTGTACAGAAATGCAACAGGTTTCTGTATGCTAATTTTGTATCCTGCAACTTTACTGGGTTCATTTATGAGTTCTAATAGTTCTTTGGTGGTATCTTTAGGATTTTCTGTATATAGTATCATCATCTATGAAGTGACAGTTTTACTTCTCTTTCAATTCAGATTCCTTTTATTATTTATTTTTTCTTGTTCAACTTCTGTGGCTGGAACTTCCAATTCTGTGTTGAATAACAGTGGCGAGAGTGGGCATCCTTATTTTGTCCCTGATCTTAGAGGAAAGGCTTTCCACTTTTCACCATTGAGTATGATGTTGGCTGTAGGTTTGTCCCATATGACTTTTATTATGTTGAGGTATGTTCCTCTGTACCCACTTTGTTGAGAGTTGGTATCCTAAATCGATGTTTAATTTTGTCAAAAGCTTTTTCTGCATCTCTTGAGATGATCATAGGATTTTATTCTTCAATTTGTTAATGTGGTATGTCTCTTTGATTTTTGGATTTGAACCATCCTTGCATCCCTGGCTGTGTGGATCACAATAAACTGTGGAAACTTCTGAAAGAGATAGATGGGAATACCAGACCACCTGACCTGCCTCTTGAGAAATTTGTATGCAGGTCAGGAAGCAACAGTTAGAATTGGACATGGAACAACAGACTGGTTCCAAATAGGAAAAGGAGTACGTCAAGGCTGTATATTGTCACCCTGCTTATTTAACTTCTATGCAGAGTACATCATGAGAAATGCTGGACTGGAAGAAGCACAAGCTGGAATCAAGATTGTCGGGAGAAATATCAATAACCTCAGATATGCAGATGACACCACCGTTATGGCAGAAAGTGAAGAACTAAAAAGCCTCTTGATGAAAGTGAAAGAAAAGTGAAAAAGTTGGCTTAAAGCTCAACATTCAGAAAACTAAGATTATGGCATCCGGTCCCATCGCTTCATGGCAAATAGATGGGAAAACAGTGGAAACAGTGGCTGACTTTATTTTTCTGGGCTCCAAAATTACTGCAGATGGTGACTGCAGCCATGAAATTAAAAGACGCTTACTCCTTGGAAGGAACATTATGACCAACCTAGACAGCATATCAAAAAAGCAGAGACTTTGTCAACAAAGATCCATCTAGTCAAGGCTATGGTTTTTCCAGTAGTCATGTACAGATGTGAGAGTTGGACCATAAAGAAAGCTGAGTGCCGAAGAATTGATGCTTTTGAACTGTGGTGTTGGAGAAGACTCTTGAGAGTCCCTTGGACTGAAAGGCGATCCAACCAGTCCATCCTAAAGGAGATCAGTCCTGGGTGTTCATTGGAAGGACTGATGTTGAAGCTGAAACTCCAATACTTTGGCCACCTGATGCGAAGAGCTGACTCATTTGAAAAGACCCTGATGCTGGGAAAGATTGAGGCCAGGAGGAGAAGGGGACAACAGAGGATAAGATGGTTGGATGGCATCACCGACTCAATGGACATGGGTTTGGGTGAACTCTGGGAGTTGGTGATGGACAGGGATGCCTCGTGTGCTGTGGTTCATGGGGTAGCAAAGAATCGGACATGACTGAGCAACTGAACTGAACTGCATCCCTGGAATAAATCCCACTTGATCATGGTGTATGATCCTTTTAATGTATTGTTGAATTTAGTTTACTAATATTTGTTGAGAATTTTTGCATATTCATTCATCAGTGATACGGGCCTGAAATTTTCTTTTATTTTTTGTAGTGCCTTTGTCTGGTTTTGTGTCAGGTGATGCTGGCCTCAAAGAATGAGTTTAAAAGCATTTCTTTCCCTTCAATTTTTGTTGGAATAGTTTGAGGATAGCCATTAACTCTTCTTTAAATATTTAGTAGAGTTCACCTGTGAAGCCTTCTGGTCCTAGACTTGCTTATTGGGTTTTTTGTTTGTTTGTTTGTTTTTTCAATTACTAATTCAGTTTCACTACTGGTAATTAGTCTGTACATATATATATATATATTTTTTTTTTTTTTTCCTGGCTCAGTCTTGGGAGATTGTACATTTCTAGGAATTTATCCATTTCTTCTCAGTTGTCCATTTAATTGGCACATACTTGTTTGTAGTAATCTCTTATGACCCTTTATATTTCTGTGTTGTCAGTTGTAAATTCTCCTTTTTATTTTCTCATTTTATTTATTTAGGCCTGGGTTTTTCTCCTGATGAGTCTGGCTAAGGTTTATCAATTTGGTGTATCTTTTCAAAGAATCAACTCTTAGTTTCATTGATCCTTTTGTTTTTATTTTGTTTTAGTCTCTCTTTCATTTATTTCTGCTCTGGTCTTTATTATTTCTTTTTTGTCTAATGACATTCAGAAAACTAAGGTCATGGCATCTGGTCCCATCACTTCATGGGAAAGCGATGGGGCAACAGTGGAAACAGTGTCAGACTTTATTTTTTTGGGCTCCAAAATCACTGCAGATGGTGACTGCAGCCATGAAATTAAAAGATGCTTACTCCTTGGAAGGAAAGTTATGACCAACCTACATAGCATATTAAAAAGTAGAGATATTACTTTGCCAACAAAGGTCTGTCTAGTAAAGGTTATAGTTTTTCCAGTGGTCATGTATGGATGTGAGAGTTGGACTGTGAAGAAGGCTGAGTGCCAGAGAATTGATGCTTTTGAACTGTGGTGTTGGAGAACACTCTTGAGAATCCCATGGACTGCAAGGTGATCCAACCAGTCCATTCTAAAGGAGGTCAGCCCTGGGTGTTCTTTGGAAGGAATGATGCTAAAGCTGAAACTCCAGTACTTTGGCCACCTCATGCGAAGAGTTGACTCACTGGAAAAGACTCTGATGCTGGGAGGGATTGGGGGCAGGAGGAGAAGGGTACGACAGAGGATGAGATGGCTGGATGGCATCACGGACTCCATGGACGTGCATTTGCGTGAACTCCGGGAGTTGGTGATGGACAGGGAGGCCTGGCATGCTGCAATTCATGGGGTCGCAAAGAGTCGGACACGACTGAGCAACTGAACTGAACTGAACTGAAAACATTATTGACCTGCACAGAAGAATTTCAAATAATTTATGTAGATACTTTGCCTCCAAGAAGCTGGAACAGAACTTCCTGTTCCTAAAGTGTGGGCTGCTCATGGCGACTTCCTACCAAACAGTAGGTTATAGAAAAGTGAGAGAATATAGTAATTTTACAGTGGAGAAACCTGACAAACACTCTGCTAGGCCCATGAACAGTGATAAGTTCTGCTGCTAGCATGTATTCTTGATATGGTATCATGAGAATGACAGTTTACCTCTAGTTTTTCTCCCAAATCCTATAACCCAGTCTAACCATGAGAAAAGCATGAAGCAAATCCTCACTGAGGAATATTCTACACAGTACCTGACTAGTATTCCTCAAAATTGTCAAAGTTACAAAATACAAGGAAAGTTTGAAAAACTATCATAGCCAAGGGAAACTTAAGGAGAAATGATGACTAAATGTAGTGTAACTTGGATGGGATCCTGAAACATAAAAAGCACACCAGGTAAAAACTAAGGAAATATGAATAAAGTATAGACTGTGGTTAATAATAATGTATCAGTATTGATTCACTAATTGTCACAAGTAAGGTATAAGGTGTTCATAGCCAAGGAAATTGAGTATGTGGTACTAACTCTGTACTATTTTCACAGCTTTTCTGTATTCTGTGTTAAACGTTTATTAAAAACATTAAAAAAAATTGTAGATATTACTAGGGCTTTCTATATGCCTCTCAGACTGCATTCTCCCTATCCTCTGAAGTATCCTCTGACCTGCATTAGGTGTTGATTATCAACCTCTTGCATAATATTACACTTTTACTATATATATGTTTTAAATTTATAGTATTTTTCATCTGATAAAATTTTACATAAATAGTATCATACCTTTATATATTTGTGTGCAGTTGACTTTTTTGTTGTTCAGCATTGTGTGTGCTTTATTCATATTGATAAATATAATTCTAATTCATTTACTGTGTGTTAGTCCATTGTTTGATTGTCACTGACCATTTTTGTTGTTGTAGTCCTGGGTATTTGGTTGATTCTAATTTATTACTATTACTAACATTGTTGAAATAACTGTTCCTGTATGGGATTTCCAGTGCACAGACATAAGACTTACTTGAAGGTTTTTCCATTGCAGAAGAGTTGCTGAGTTCTAGAATATGTACATCTTCAATTTTGATAAATAATACAAAATACAGTGGTCACAGGACTGGAAAAGGTCAGTTTTCATTCTAATCCCAAAGAAAGGCAATGTCAAACTACCACACAATTGCACTCAGCTCACATGCTAGCAAAGTAATGCTCAAAATTCTCCAGGTTAGGCTTCAATGGTACCTGAACCATGAACTTCCAGATGTTCAAGCTGTATTTAGAAACAGCAGAGGAACAAGAGATCAAATTACCAGCATCCGCTGGATCGTCGAAAAAGTGAGAGAATTCCACAAAAACATCTACTTTTGCTTTATTGACTACACCAAGGCCTTTGTGTGGATCACAACAAACTGTGGAAAATTCTTAAAGAGATGGGAATACGAGACCACCTGACCTGCGTCCTGAGACATCTGTATGCAGGTCAAGAAACAACAGTTGGAAGTGGACATGGAACAACAGACTGGTTCCAAATAGGAAAAGGAGTTTGTCAAGGCTGTATATTGTCACCCTGCTTATTTAACTTATATGCAGAGTGCATCATGTGAAGTTCCGGGATGGATGAAGCACAAGCTGGAATTAAGATTGCTGGAAGAAATATCAATAACCTCAGATAAACAGGTGACACCAGCTTTATGACAGAAAGTGAAGAAGAACTAAAGTCTCTTGATGAAAGTGAAAGAAGAGAGTGAAAAAATTGACTTAAAACTCAACATTCAGAAAACGAAGATCATGGCATCAGGTCCCATCACTTCATGGCAAATAGATGGGGAAACAATGGAAACAGTGAGAGACTTTATTTTGGGGGGCTCCAATATCACTGTAGATGGTGACTACAGCCATGAAATTAAAAGACACTTGCTCCTTGGAAGAAAAGCTATGACCAACCTACATAGCATATGAAAAAAGCAGAGACATG
>NW_011495048.1:7880988-7881460 GCF_000754665.1 Bison bison bison
TTGGATGGCATCCTTGACTCTATGGACATGAGTTTGAGTAAGCTCCGGGAGTTGCTGATGGACAGGGGGGCCTGGCGTGCTGCAGTCCATTGGGTTGCAAAGAGTCAGACAGGACTGAGTGACTGAACTAAATACAAAATTGCTCTTTAAAAATGTTCAGTTAAGTGAAGAAACAACATTTAGTGTTGTGGAATAGTTTACTTTTTGACAGTTTAATGGATGGGAATTGCTATTAGTTTCAGTTCAGTTCAGTTCAGTCACTCATTTGTGTCCGACTCTTTGTGACCCCATGGACTGCAGCACGCCAGGCCTCCCTGTCCATAACCAGCTCCTGAAACTTGCTCAAGCTCATGTCCATTGAGTTGGTGATGCCATCCAACCATCTCATCCTCTGTCGTCCCCTTCTCCTCCTGCCTTCAGTCTTTCCCAGCATCAGGGTCTTTTCCAATGAGTCAGTTCTTCGCATCAGGTG
>NW_011495048.1:7881560-7881982 GCF_000754665.1 Bison bison bison
GGGGCTCCAATATCACTGTAGATGGTGACTACAGCCATGAAATTAAAAGACACTTGCTCCTTGGAAGAAAAGCTATGACCAACCTACATAGCATATGAAAAAAGCAGAGACATGACTTTACAAACAAATGTCCATCTAGTCAAAGCTATGGTTTTTCCAGTGGTCATGTATGGATGCACTGTGAAGAAAGCTGAGTGCCGAGGAATTGATGCTTTTGAACTGTGGTGTTGGAGAAAACTCTTGAGAATCCCTTGGACTGCAAGGAGATCCAACTAGTCAATCCTAAATGAAATCAGTCCTGAATATTCTTTGGAAGGACTGATGTTGAAGCTGAAACTCCAATACTTTGGCCACCTGATGCGAAGAACCAACTCATTGGAAAAGACCCTGATGCTGGGAAAGATTGAAGGCGGGAGGAGAAT